>NC_061075.1:987630-1052154 GCF_021917145.1 Hypomesus transpacificus | reverse complement strand
CACTAATTACACTTGTACATATTTTTTGAAGACCAAGGTCGACGACATCCTTCGACGCTTCGTATTTCAGGTACTGCTATGTTCGTGTCAATAATAAAAACAGTCTTGTTAATGTACTTTTATTCGAACCGTCCAGGTGGCCGTTCGGATGCGTTGCTATTAGCTTTTAGCTTAGCTAGCACTAATGCTAGCCTAGCTAGCTATCTAACCTAAAGACCAAGTGTGGTGTCAGATGTGGTAGCGACCGCTAGCTGGCTACGTGGTTGTTCCGCTAGTTGGCTAGTTAGCTACATCGCTTGCTAAGCTAGTTCAGCGAAAACAAAGTCGCACCGTTATTTTTCCAAAGGTCATTGTTTAATAGTTTGACTATATTATGTTTTTAACTATTTTATTGTGTCTGCATGTTGTTGTTGTCTAGCACCTCAAAATTCTGACGTCGCCTGTCTTGTTTGTTTTTGCCAGCTACAAGTCGGACAAGCCAGCTGAGCTAGCTAGTTATGTGCTTGGATGTGAACCGAGGACGTATCACAATTTCATTAGACTGCGAACAAACTAGTTAGACTGTTGTCAGTGACCTAGTTGTAAAACATGCTTCTTGGATTTCGCTTGTTTGGTCTGAAATCTTCGATTTCAAGCTACTGAAGATATTGTTCTTTGTTTTCAAGTTTGTTTGTCCCGTCCAAAACATTTCATGAGGGCGCTGTAATTTATCGTTCGGGTAGATATCTAGCCAGCAACCCTCACCCCAAAAACCATAGAGAAAGCACCGTTTTTTCATTGTTTGTCGAAATGGCCAAAGTCTATTGTTTGCTTTGACTAGCTTACACTAGCTTGACTAAAGCTAGCTATTTTCCCCCGTAGCTAGCTAATACAATGATTGTTGTGACACAGCGAGTCCACTGCTATGACAATCTGGGAGACGTTTCTCATACATCTCCATTGTTGAGTCAAACAAGGGGGAGATGGTCTTTATTGTTTGTAATAACAACCCACTCCATCATCAGATCAGAGTGCTGTCATCATTTATCCGATAGTATGCCTTTTGTAGCTCGGTCGCATTGGTCAGAGAATTGACGCGGTGAGCTTTAATCTCACTGTAGTTGAGTCCTGGTATCAAAGTGATGCAGAAATGCTCGCAATCATCAAATACAGAAACGGAAGGGAAAACACAAAGATGGCATCAGAACCTGTTTCTTGTCTTGCTTTTGTAGATGTCTACCACTGTTGTCCTCTCCTGCTTCAATGCCTGTCTCCAAGCTCTTTTAGCCTATTTCTGATGAGGCTAGCTGTATACTAGATCCCCAAGGGAACCCAGTTTGAACTTTTAGCTAATTGTTGACCATGTTTATTTTTTCCTTGTAACCAAAACGAGCACTTACCTAACTAGTCTTGACTAACTCTTCAACCCCCCCCCCCCTCCCTCCCCCATTTCCAGGACTCCTCTCCCACCCCCTCACCCCCCCCTCTGTCAGTGAGCATGGCTCAGGAGACCAATCAGACACAGGTGCCAATGCTTTGCACTATGGGATGCGGTTTCTATGGTAACCCCCGCACCAACGGCATGTGCTCAGTCTGCTACAAGGAACACCTGCAGAGACAACAGGGCGGGGGTCGTTCCAGCCCCCCTGGTGGTGAGAAAGGTAGGCTGGTGGGCCGGCCGGCCGGGTGGATGGGTGGATGGGTGGGTGGGTGGGTGGGTGGGTGTGGGAGGCTGCTAAAAGGGGCTGGAGAATGTGGTAGCAATTGATGCTCAACCTTGGCATTAAGAAAGCAAGAGAGAGCTTTCTCATTGGATGACACACGTGCCTGTCACGCTGCTTGTCCAATCAGAGAAGCCGTGTTGACCTGTCTGTGGTGTTGTTATGCCTCAGAAGCTGAAGGTTTGGGAAATCATCCACATCAGAGCAGATTCTGCAGCTTTGTGCTCTTTATTAAAGTGTGTGTGTGTACGTGTGTGTGTACGTGTGTGTGTACGTGTGTGTGTACGTGTGTGTACACAGCTGCCACGTCTCCAGTGGGGTCTCCAGGAGCAACTGGAGTGTCGGTGGAGAGCTCGACGTCAGAGCCCAGCGTGGAGAGTTTCCCACAGCCCGAGGACAGGACACCCAGGTAGGCTGGTAGGCTCTCTACTGGGTGCAGGACACCCAGGTAGGCTGGTAGGCCCTCTGTTAGGTGCAGGACACCCAGGTAGGCTGGTAGGCCCTCTACTGGGTGCAGGACACCCAGGTAGGCTGGTAGGCCCTCTACTGGGTGCAGGGCACCCAGGTAGGCTGGTAGGTCCTCTACTGGGTTCAGGACACCCAGGTAGGCTGGTAGGCCCTCTGTTAGGTGCAGGACACCCAGGTAGGCTGGTAGGCCCTCTACTGGGTGCAGGACACCCAGGTAGGCTGGTAGGCCCTCTACTGGGTGCAGGACACCCAGGTAGGCTGGTAGGCCCTCTGTTAGGTGCAGGACACCCAGGTAGGCTGGTAGGCCCTCTACTGGGTGCAGGACACCCAGGTAGGCTGGTAGGTCCTCTACTGGGTTCAGGACACCCAGGTAGGCTGGTAGGCCCTCTGTTAGGTGCAGGACACCCAGGTAGGCTGGTAGGCCCTCTACTGGGTGCAGGACACCCAGGTAGGCTGGTAGGCCCTCTGTTAGGTGCAGGACACCCAGGTAGGCTGGTAGGCCCTCTACTGGGTGCAGGACACCCAGGTAGGCTGGTAGGCCCTCTACTGGGTGCAGGACACCCAGGTAGGCTGGTAGGCCCTCTGTTAGGTGCAGGACACCCAGGTAGGCTGGTAGGCCCTCTACTGGGTGCAGGACACCCAGGTAGGCTGGTAGGCCCTCTGTTAGGTGCAGGACACCCAGGTAGGCTGGTAGGCCCTCTACTGGGTGCAGGACACCCAGGTAGGCTGGTAGGCCCTCTGTTAGGTGCAGGACACCCAGGAAGCCTGGTAGGCCCTCTGTTAGGTGCAGGACACCCAGGTAGGCTGGTAGGCTCTCTACTGGGTGCAGGACACCCAGGTAGGCTGGTAGGCCCTCTGTTAGGTGCAGGAAGCTGTCATTTAGAAGATGTTGTTGTTCATTCTGGTTCCTTCACCTTACAACTCACCACTCATGGACACTTGTGGACAATCACTCTGTGATTGGTTTACTTATTTATTAATGTGTGTGCGTGCATATGTGTGTGCGTGCATACATGCATGTCTGTGTGTGTGTGTGTGTGTAGCCCCAGTTCACCCAGCCCGGTAACCCAACAAATGACAGCGATGAGCATCTCCCAAGACACGGCAGCCACCGACTCGGACCGGGCAGAAGAGGACGAGGATGAGGGCTCGTCCAAAAACACAGGTCTGAACCCCGACGAGAAACACCCACACATCAGACCACGTGTGTGTTGTCTGAACACACACAAAGACCCTACTCGACCCATAAACAGTCCCCAGACATGGACCAGTGGCTTACGTGTGTGTGTGTGTGTGTTGCTGAGCCGGACAGCTAATGTGTGTTCTCTCCTCGCAGGGCCGGGAGGGGAGGCAGGGCAGGTGGTGTCCGACGGAGACCAGACCCCGGATAAAAACAAGAAGAAAAACCGGTGCTTCACCTGCCGGAAGAAGGTTGGGCTGACCGGTGAGAGGAAAAAGAATCAAAGAAATACTGTCGTCGGTCGTTTACTTCCCTTACTTTTGTAATTTTTTTGTTCCATCCTTCCTTCTGTTTTTCTTTCCTTTCTTTCTGTTGGTCTGCTTTGGTCGTTTTTTTGTTTTCCCCCTCCCCTTGTTTTGTTGTTGTTCCCCCATGACCTACCTACCTTCCTTTCGCTCCTCCGCATCGCTGTCTTGGGCCCAGTCACGTCACCTTAGTGCCTCAGTGATGTCAGGGAAGAAGGGATGTCACTGGATGAGGATCTCTGATTCTTTTTTCCTCTCATTCACTCTCTGTTTCCTGCTCTCTCTCTCTCTCTCTCTCTCTCTCTCTCTCTCTCTCTCTCTCTCTCTCTCTCTCTCTCTCTCTCTCTGTCTCTCTCTGTCTCTCTCTCTGTCTCTCTCTCTGTCTCTATGTCTCTCTCTCTCACACTCACTCTCTCTCTCTCTCTCCAAGCCACAGACAGTGTTCAAAGGGTTTACAGGCTATTGAACTAATCTGGGAACTGCTTTTATCTTCTCCAGTGTGAGCTATTAGGTGTTTGAAATGAAGATGCGTGTGTGTGTTTACCCTCGAGGCCCCTGCTAACAGCCTGCGCTCTTCTCACATCATACACAGCACTTCAAAAAGACAGAGAGCCGTTTTCATCACGCTGTCAAGGTCAAGCGTAACGAAATAATGTTGCCCAGGTCTGGTGTAGCAGCTGGGATTCAAACGTACAATGCTTTTCATAGGGACCCGTCCTTCCTTAAGGACTTGAGGTTATGTATCACACCAACCTCTGATTCATTCAAAAGTAGAATCCCACATGTATATACAGTGCCCTCCAAAAGTATTGGAACAGTGAGGCGAATTCCTTTATTTTTGCTGTAGACTGAAAACATTTGGGCTTGACATCAAATAATGAACGTGAGACCAGAGATCAACGTTTCAGCTTTTATTTCCAGGTATTTACATCAGGATCTGATGCACAACTAAGAAAATATCACATTTTGTTTGAATCCACCCATTTGTCATGTGATCAAAAGTATTGGAACAGATATACTTAAAACATATTTAAGTGAATAAGACTTAATATTTAGTTGCAAATCCTTTGCTTTCAATAACTGCAGCAAGTCTGTGACCCATTGACGTCACCAAACTTTTGCATTCTTCCTTTTTGATGCTTTCCCAGGCTTTCACTGCAGCCTCTTTCAGTTGTTGTTGTTTGTTTTGTGGGGTTCCTCCCTTCAGTCTCCTCTTAAGCAGGTAAAATGCATGCTCTATAGGGTTTAAGTCTGGAGATTGACTTGGCCAGTCTAATACCTTCCATTTCTTGCCCCTGATGAACTCCTTTGTTGTTTTGGCAGTGTGTTTTGGGTCGTTATCTTGCTGCATGATGAAGGCTCTGCCAATCAGTTTGGTTGCATCTTTCCTTAAATTGGCAGACAAAATGTTTCTGTAGACTTCCGAGTTCATTTTGCTGCTGCCATCATGTGTTACATCCTCAATGAAGATTAATGAGCCCGTCCCAGAAGAAGCCATGCAAGCCCAAGCCATGACATTACCTCCACCGTGTTTCACAGATGAGCTTGTGTGTTTGGGATCATGAGCAGTTCCTTTCTTTCTCCAAACTTTAGCCTTTCCATCACTTTGGTAAAAGTTAATCTTTGTCTCATCAGTCCATAAAACTTTGTCCCAGAATTTTTGAGGTTCATCTCTGTACTTTTTGGCAAATTCCAGCCTGGCCTTCCTATTCTTCTTGCTAATGAGTGGTTTGCATCTTCTGGTGTAGCCCTTGTACTTTTGTTCATGAAGTCTTCTGCGAACAGTAGATAGTGATACCTTCACTCCTGCCATCTGGAGGTTGTTGCTGATCTCACTGACAGTTGTTTTAGGGTCTTTCTTTACAGCTCTCACAATGTTTCTGTCATCAACTGCTGATGTTTTCCTTGGTCTACCTGTTCGACGTCTGTTACTTAGTACACCAGTAGTTTTCTTCTTCTTCAGGACATTCCAAATGGTTGTACTGGCTATGGCCAATGTTTCTGCAATGGCTCTGATTGATTTTCCATCTTCTCTAAGACTCACAATTGCTTGTTTTTCACCCAAAGACAGCGCTCTGGTTTTCATGTTGTTTTCACCTCTGAATACAGTCTGCATAGACAAAACCTATCTTACCCAATCTGAACCTGAGTGTAGACATTCAGTGGTATTTATTGATTGAATAATGTATGTAATAGGACACACCTGGGCAACAAAACACACCTGTCAGTCACATGTTCCAATACTTTTGCTCACGTGACAAATGGGTGGGTTCGAACAAAAAGGTGATATTTTCTAATTTGTGCATCAGATCCTGATGTAAATACCTGGAAATAAAAGCTGAAACGTTGATCTCTGGTTTCACATTCATCGTTTGATGTCAAGCCCAAATGTTTTCAGTCTACAGCAAAAATAAAGGAATTGGCTTCACTGTTCCAATACTTTTGGAGGGCACTGTATATCCAAGTACTTGGAGAGGAAATCTGCACCGATGTTCAAGGATCAGAACAAGGTCGCCCATCATTTGCCTGTGTTGTGTGTGTGTGAAACGTCATAGTTGAAAACGTTTTCAGTGACTTGAACCATGATCATCCTCTCAAGTGGGTCAGATTTAGTCAGTCGGCAGCCCTGCTGGTCTGGCCCCTCCCCCTGTCACCCCTCAGGTCCACATGGCCCCTCCCCCTGTCACCCCTCAGGTCCACATGGCCCCTCCCCCCTGTCAACCCTCAGGTCCACCTGGCCCCTCCCCCTGTCACCCCTCAGGTCCACCTGGCCCCTCCCCCTGTCACCCCTCAGGTCCACCGGGCCCCTCCCCCCTGTCACCCCTCAGGTCCACCTGGCCCCTCCCCCTGTCACCCCTCAGGTCCACCTGGCCCCTCCCCCTGTCACCCCTCAGGTCCACCTGGCCCCTCCCCCTGTCACCCCTCAGGTCCACCTGGCCCCTCCCCCCTGTCACCCCTCAGGTCCACATGGCCCCTCCCCCTGTCACCCCTCAGGGCCACATGGCCCCTCCCCCTGTCACCCCTCAGGTCCACATGGCCCCTCCCCCTGTCACCCCTCAGGTCCACCTGGCCCCTCCCCCTGTCACCCCTCAGGTCCACATGGCCCCTCCCCCCTGTCACCCCTCAGGTCCACATGGCCCCTCCCCCCTGTCACCCCTCAGGTCCACCTGGCCCCTCCCCCCTGTCACCCCTCAGGTCCACATGGCCCCTCCCCCCTGTCACCCCTCAGGTCCACATGGCCCCTCCCCCCTGTCACCCCTCAGGTCCACATGGCCCCTCCCCCCTGTCACCCCTCAGGTCCACATGGCCCCTCCCCCCTGTCACCCCTCAGGTCCACATGGCCCCTCCCCCCTGTCACCCCTCAGGTCCACATGGCCCCTCCCCCCTGTCACCCCTCAGGTCCACATGGCCCCTCCCCCCTGTCACCCCTCAGGTCCACATGGCCCCTCCCCCCCCGTCTGGGCCCCGTTCATGACCAAAGGGCTTATTTCGGAGGCCTGGCACAACAGAACAGGCTGGTCTGAGTACAGGGGAACATACTGCAGGCTGGTGGCGTATCTCACGCTCCAGGGCATTTCACAGTGTACTGCTGGCTGGCATGCGGATGCTGTGTGCTTCTCATCCACAACAGCCTTGGGAAGTCCTTCCTGCAACCCTAACCCTATTCTCCCTCCCCAATTCTGTGGTACTCATTCTAGTTACAGCCCATCGTGGTCTAAGCGGCAGTTGCTAGCCAACTGACACGTCAGAGACCTACAAAGTCATTGTGATCCAGTTTGAATGGAGCTAAGGGTCACCTACAGTACAGACAGTCATGCCATCAATGAACACAGATAGTGGATAGAGAGTTCAAATCTTTACTAATAATTTTGCGGTTTGTTTCTATAACAACGGATACTCACTCAAATTGTGTATGTTGTCATTGTCCAGACAATCGAACTAGCATGCTAGCCGGGGGGGGGGGCAGGGGCAGTGTTTTAGCCTAAGGCTGCTGGTACGAGGCAGGAAGAGTTCACAGCTGCATTGTGTCAAACATCTTATCTCTTGTCGTGGTATCCCCCCCCCCCCTCCCCCACAGGCTTCGACTGTCGCTGTGGCAACCTGTTCTGTGCCATCCATCGCTACTCGGACAAACACGACTGTCCCTACGACTACCGGGGCGCGGCCGCCGCCCGCATACGCAAGGAGAACCCCATCGTGGTGGCGGAGAAGATCCAGAAGTTATGAGCCAGAGCTGGAGTTGCCGCTGGATTAACGTTCGCCCCTGACATGTGAATCTAGAACAATGGCTGTGTGGATGATAATAATACCGGAGAGAAAAAATGGCTTTCATTCGTTGATGATAGGAGAGTGTGGGGTGGGGTGGGGGAGGGCTAGTTGCCCCTCTGTCCTGCAATCCCTCTTTCTGCTTCTCTCTCCCAGAGTTACCCTGAGTGTGTGCGTGTGTGTGTGCGTGCGTGTGTGTGTGTGCGTGCGTGTGTGTGTGCGTGTGTGCGTGCGTGTGTGAGAATAACGAATGTGCCAGTGTGATGGAATCAAGACCGCATCGTATTAGTAGAGCACGTGTGAAAATCCCGTGTGCGCGTGTTTGAATGCTACGTGTCTACTGTGTGTGTGTGTGTGTACGTAACTTGAGAGTCAGGGAGAGAGCAGTAGGGGATGGGGGGCATTAGATGACTCTGGGGAAGGAGGACATTACATTTTTACCCCTTTTTATTGTTTTTCAAACTGGAGGAATGGAGCTTGTTTGAGTTCAATCTGATCTCTGCTAGGTAGTTGTTATCAGCAGGGGTAAGCTGTTGAAAATCATGGTCACAGGCTGGGGAGGGGGCTGTGTCGGCATCAGCAGGGTCTTCAGAGAGCACGGGGGAAAAACCAAACAACAATGTCCCATTCCTGTCAAATTGGCTTTTTATTTTTTATTTTAATCTATTTATCAGGTATATTATTTGTCCCTGTCCTTCCTCTCCCGTTGTGGTGGACTAAAGTTAACGTCTGTCCAACACGCACAGAGGCTTTGCATTTTCAAGAAATGTTTCTCTTTGATATATTGACTTATCATAATAATGTTGGGTGCATGAACAGTTATGGGGAAGAGAGGGGTGGGGGGGGGGGGGGGGGGGTGGGAGGGGGCAAAGAAGCAGGGGGAGGCAGGCGTGTAGGGGGGCAAAGAAGCGGGGGGGGGGGGGGGGGCTGGGATCAAGTAAGCCGTGACTTAACTGAGTGATTGAATTCCTGATTTTATTTTTTCTCTTTCTGTTTTAATGAGTGTATGACATCAGAAGATCTATATTAATATATTGTAGTTAGCTTGAATTGTGTGATTGCATTCTATTTATTTTTTATCATTTGGTTGGTTCGTATACTGGAGGATTGGCGGCATGTGTGAGCGAATCGGAACGATTTGTACCTACCTTAACCTTTCGATAATCTCCATCTGATTATGTAACCGTTAGAAATAAGAAAAACATGAAAACCCTTGTTCTGACGTGACATAGTAGAGTCCGGTTAATAGGTACCCTTTAAAACCGTGCAGAAAATGTCAAGCGTTATTTTTGGAAAGCACAACGCATAAATACACCCCATTGCAAAGCACAAAACGGCAGAAATATACAGCAACCAGCTCAGATGTGTTCAGTGTTCAGAGGTATTTTCTAGTTTCTGTTGGGCAGGCTTGCTAAGGAAGCTTCACCTCCAACCCACCCCCAGCCCTTAAACCCTCCCTGGCAGCCCCCATTGGCTTAGATGGGGAAACAATATGGCGGCTATTCTAACCAGCAGAGGTCAGACTGGAGCATGTCAATAACAGCTGTATGCTATGTGCAGTCCTTTCAGATACTTCTGCCTTAAGACTCAACAGAGTTAGGGTGTGCATGTTTTTGTGTAAAAATCGCATTGGTTTCCTTGCTGCCAGACAAAACTAATCATGCACACAGAAGTAACTGATGTTACACGACTACACGCCGTTCGCGCAGGGTCAGGGTTGATTGGATAGCGGGCCTGGTCGATGATGGCTCTGCCCGAACAGAACCCAGCGTGGCGGACGCCATATTCCGTTCCCATGGAGACCGTAGCTCCATGTTCTCGAGCACCAGCAGACCTCAACTCCAAATGCTGAGCGACATCTGAGCCGGTTGATCTTCCTCCACTCTCAGCTCAAGTGAATAATAATCTTGTCGCGATACACTTCAGACCCAGAGCGACGGTTGCTGTGTGTGTTGTCCTTAAACTGTCCAAAACCAGTTCCAGGGGTGCACTTGCATGCCTGCTGCGTCATTAATATGAAAGTGAATCTCTATTTTTTATAATCGAATTGCACGCCTTTGCGAGCAAAACGTGGAGACACCAAGCAGCTTTGGGCTCAGCGCATGCATACTTGACCCCTAAGCTGCCTAAGGAGCCAGGTTAACAGGACTCATATTCACATGTAAATACCATCAAGTTCCAACTCATATAGTATAACCTAAAGTAGATTGCCAGGTGATATGTAGGTAGGGGAGGAAGGTCATACTATAATACGTGTGTACAGAACAAGAACACTGCATAGGTAGGTTTACCTTATTTTATTTTTTTTGCAAGTTAGATTCTTGTGTGTTGGGCATGTAGAGGGTGAAGGGGCAATGTCACAAGCCCTGATTTACTAGTGACCCTTCCACATTGTCTTGGAAGGTGGTTTTTCTTTTCATTTCCTCTTCATCGCTCAGTGACTCGGTGTTTCCGGAGACATTATTGCTGTTGTGGTCACCCGGTTCAGTCATAACGTTCCCATGCACCTTTCGGGGGGGGGGGGGGGGTGAAGATCATGGCATGAAAGGGAAACAAAAAAAAACACCATAGGCTTCCTTTCATCATCAACTTGAATTTGAATCGGTTGGTAGCCTTTTCTATGGGCCCTCCCTGCCTCCCTCCTGCCTATAAACAGTGACTGATACTGTGGCCTGCTCTCCAGAGGGCATCGCCCCTGACTCGCTCTCCAGAGGGCATCGCCCCTGACTCGCTCTCCAGAGGGCATCGCCCCTGACTCGCTCTCCAGAGGGCATCGCCCCTGACTCGCTCTCCAGAGGGCATCGCCCCTGACTCGCTCTCCAGAGGGCATCGCCCCTGACTCGCTCTCCAGAGGGCATCGCCCCTGACCCCTCTCCAGAGGGCATCGCCCCGGACCCGCTCTCCAGAGGGCATCGCCCCAGACCCCCTCTCCAGAGGGCATCGCCCCTGACCCCCTCTCCAGAGGGCATCGCCCCTGACCCCTCTCCAGAGGGCATCGCCCCTGACCCGCTCTCCAGAGGGCATCGCCCCTGACCCGGGTCTGGCGCCATCCTCCAGAAGAACCTGTTTGGTACTGATGTCAGTTCGACTGGCCCCGACCGGCACACAGTCCCCTCTAGAGCAGAACCTTCTTCCTCTCACAGTGTAGGCTCTGGAGAGAAGCTATGCTGCTCGTGTCGGGACGCCCACTTAGATGATTTATGCTCCTCCCCGCCCCCCCGTTCCCTGAGGGTGATTGGTTGGTTGCCCTCCCTGATTGGTTGGTCGCCCTCCCTTATTCGACGTGTCCGTTTCCTGGTTTTCACACAGGTTCGTCTTGATCTGAGTGAGGCTAGGCCACTAAGCGTTGTGTCTTTCACTTTGGATGATTGCCTTCATATTTAAACCAGCAGAGTTCAGCTGTCACGTTATGACCAGATGAGACAGTTGTTTTCCATTGACTGCTCAGTCCACCCCAGCATTAAAAACGCTGAGCGGTTCGAATGTAAGTGCCAGGGTTCATAGTGGGATGTTTAACAAGGTATTTTTAGCCCTGGATTTAACCACAGCAAGCTTCCTTTGATTGGCGACAGAACCAACCACTGAAAGTCATAGGCTTTGAGATGAGTGTCAAGTTATGGATGTTAATTTGAGGACTCTGGGGGGGAAGTGAGGCAACTAGCACAATAGTCAGCATTTTTCAGATATCATGTCAAACCGGTCATAGCATCTTTGATACCTGTGCTGTACGGCACAACCCAATTTTAATCAAGGTTTTTTTTTTTTACATCCACCGATCACAAAGCATGTTAGTTGGTCTTTTTGAAGTTGAATATTATGTTAGATAAGTGAGTAAATCTGGTTGATGCAACAGAACTGAGTAACAATGAAAGAGACTGAAATTATTTTGTATTCTCTTTCTCCCTCTTTCTAGTGTATTAAGCAACGATGTCAAGGCGTACAAATGAGAGCTAGAATGTTACTAACAAGTCCACTGCCCATGCAGAAACATTTGGAAAAAGTCCCATGGCAATCCAGTCCCTAGAAAATACCACCAGATATCTTTTTTTTTTTTTTTTTTTTTTAGGATTGTATGATGTGTAAGAGTAAGTATAAAACAATAAAATCACAAAGTTTATTTTAAATTTACACTGTCGTTTGTATTTATTTGCACTGATCATAACTTTTAAATCGAATGGACATTTGACGTTCATTTGAAAATAATTAAATTAGTTTGACATTTGAGGAATTTAGTTTATTCCAAATCCGTCAAGCACAGAGGATCATGGAATAAATTAATAAAATCTTGATTTACGGAAGTTCAAGGTAAATCAACATCTGATCTGTACGTCCACAACGTCAACAAACTGAGGAACTGTACGTCGCCGCACCGGGCATTGGAGGGATGGATTCACTGGGGGAACGACAGTGATGACAGCCTACTAAAGCATACGTTAGCTAACTTAATATTCTCAAGATAACCTACACCACAGGGTATTGGTCGTCGTGTGAGCACCTACAAGCAAATAGGTAATTGTAAAAAAAAAAAAGTGTAACGTAGCAGTACTACCTAGCCAGCTCAATCTTTCAGACATTGTAGCCTACATACGCTGGTTTATGTGTTAGCACGGCTAGCTAGTGTAGCGAACGTTAGCTCGTTAGACATCTGTGAATCTAGCTTGCTACTTTGCTTCCTAGGTAGCTTATTAAGCCAATATACATTTAGCTACTAGCTTGCGAGCTACTTAATTAGCGAGCCTTGCGCTTGAATGATGATGGTTGGCGATCATGCTATTGGTTAGCTGTCCAGGGTTGCACGACAAGCTAGAGCTGACGAGCAAAGCTAGCTGCAGTTCAAACAGAAAGGTGTTCAATGTGTGCTTTTGACAAATATCATATAGGAATTCTGTGGGCCTTTGCTGCAGCTAGCTGGACATCTTCCTGTGTAAAAGCAACTTGATACTTGAGCTTTGTACGTGTGTTACTGGAGGGGAACATTTGTTGACGCCAATGAAAGACTGATTGTATTGTACGCAGCTTGCTTGCGTGGCGAACCACTGGATTGACCGGTATTGCAACCGAGTAAGTACAGGTAGTCAAACTAGTGGATTCTGCTTGCTAGGGACATTGTAAATATTAATATAATAACAAGAAAAGGGGACGTTTTATTGTTAACACGTTTAGGTAACATACATTATGTTTATTTAGATACATCTGAAAGCAAAAGTTTTGGGTCACAATTTGGGTCACAGCCTATGTGATGACCAGCCATAGCAACAGCACATACATTTTTATAACTATTTACATATTTTTTTGACATCTCTGCTGTCATCCTGCATTCACTTCTCCCTCACACACTGCACTTTACATAACCATTATACCTTTCTGTTTGTATACCCTTCTCTCGCTCTCTTCCACCCCTCTCTCTCCCTCACCCTTCTCTCTCTCTCCATCACCCTTCTCTCTCTCTCCATCATCCTGTCTCTCTCTCCATCACCCTTCCCTCTCTCTCCATCACCCTTCTTTCTCTCCCCTGTCTCTCTCCAGCTGGTGTACCAGAGCCCATAGCACCAGCCCCCATACCTGCGTTGGCAGGACTTCCCACACAAGTGTGTGTCGGCCAGGGTGAAGGCGGGGGGGGGGAGTCAGGGCCATGCTCCAAGACTGAGGAGGATCCTCGGAGGCACTCGCCCAGGGTCGACGTCAGGGGTCCGGGAGCGGTTTCCGCGGCGATGAAGCTAAAACAGCGCGTGGTGGTTCTGTGTGCCATCCTTCTCCTGCTGGGCTTGGCTAAGATCTTTCTGCTGGATGGAGGAGAGGGCTCTGTGGCCAGCCGGAGGGATCTCCGAGCCTTCCGCAAGGTGGGTGTCCTGGCCGTGGGCAAGCGGAGGATATACTAGCTCCCGACACAGAAGCGTTTTAAGTTTCAAAACATGTTTTTATTTTATGACGTTTGGGTCTGTTTTGGGTCAACTGTGTTGTTTGTGTCGTGTCTTTTATGTTTGAACTGTTGTTGCGTGTGTCTTATTTGATTGGTGCACAACTTTGTACAGCACTTTGTTCATCGTTAGTTGTTTACAAATGTGCTTCACAAGTAAATGAACTTGATTTGCCTACGGGGGTATTCCAGAAAGCAGGTCATGTGACATACCCGGGTAAGTTACCTCCCCAGCGGACACCCAGCGTTGTAGCAACATTGGGTTTCAGCTGGAGAGTTAACTCAGCCGGTAATGTCGCATAACCTGCTTTTCCCCTTCACGCCCCCCTATGTGAGCGCCCCCGTGTGGAGAATGAAAGCGTGTGCGTCCGCGTGTGTCCCCAGATGGAGGCAGGCCTCTCTCTCTCCAGGGGGGCTCGTCTCACCCACACCCTGCAGTCCCCGTGGGAGGTGGCGGGCCAGTGGGTGGGGCCCAGGGAGGTGTACCCGGAGGAGACCCCCGAGCTTGGGGCCGTCCTGACCGCCCTCAGCACCGCCCGGGTGGAGCGTGTCGATGTGGGGTACAAGGGTACTCAGCTCAAAGCCCTGCTCGTGCTGGACGGGGGCCAGAAGGTGGTCTTCAAGCCCAAGAGGTAGGCTGAAGGAGCGGCATGTAACCGGGCAACTTGTGCCTGTTCCGACACAGACTTGATTTGTAAGTGTGTGTTGTCTTTCCTCAGGTACAACAGAGACCATGTGGTGGAGGGGGAGCCGTACGCCGGCTACGACAGACACAACGCTGAGGTGGCCGCCTTTCACCTGGACAGGTACGACTCGACTGCTCTCTCTTGCCTCTCCTCCTGCCTCTCCTCCTGCCTCTTCTCCTGCCTCTCCTCCTGCCTCTCCTCCTGCCTCTCCTCCTGCCTCTCCTCCTGCCTCTCCTCCTGCTTTCCTTCCTGCCTCTCCTCCTGCCTCTCCTCCTGCCTCTCCTCCTCCTGCGCCTCTCCCTCTGACCCCCTCCGTCTCCTCCCTCCCGCAGGATCCTGGGGTTCAGGAGGGCGCCCCTTGTTGTGGGGAGGTTCGTCAACCTCCGCACTGAGTTCAAGCCCGTGGCTACAGACCAGCTGCAGAGCACCTTCCTAATGCAGGGTGAGTCTCTCTCTATATCTATCTCTCTCTCATGCACACACCCCTATGAACAGGAAGAAACCATGCCCTTCTCTGTTTGCCATGGGTGTAAGACTCCTCTGCAGTGTACTGTACACACAAAGGTTGTGTATTTAGTATTTAGTCGTAAAAGCCCAGAAGAAACACTGTTACAATGTGGGGCTGGTGAGGAGGGTCCAAAGGCTCCTGGCTGTGTCTAATATCCCCCCTCCCCCCCTTCACCAGGTAATAACAGCTGCTTCTATGGGAAGTGTTACTACTGCAGAGAGAGCGAGCCAGCGTGTGCGGAGGGGGAGATGATGGAGGGCTCGCTGACCCTCTGGCTCCCTGATGTGTGGCCCCTGCAGAAACACAGGCACCCCTGGGGACGTACCTACCGAGAGGGCAAACTGGCCAGGTGGGTGTTTCTGATGATGGGGTTTTTAAACTCTCATTCAGTGTTTTGTTATGAATGCCCATCCGGTGTGTGTAGAAGTGACTAAGTCCAGTGTGTGCTTGTTGTGGGTGTGCTTGCGTGTGTGTGTGTGTGCGTGGGTGTGTGTGTGGGTGTGTGTGTGCTTGCGTGTGTGTACTATAGGTGGGAGTACGACGAGAGTTACTGTGAGGCCGTAAAGAAGATGCCCCCTTACGACGCTGGGCCCAGGCTATTGGACGTCATCGACACGGCCATCTTTGATTACCTCATCGGTAACGCAGACCGCCATCACTACGAGAGTTTCCAGGACGACGGGGGAGCCAGCATGCTCATCCTCCTTGACAACGCTAAAAGGTACAAATTCCACACACAAAAAAGTGCTCATTTTAAGTGCGAACGCCTTGTTTTTGAAGCACCTAACCTCATTTCCCCGTCCCGGAACATCTCCCCTCCTCCCCGTCCCCCTGTTCTCCCTGTGTAATGTGTGTCCTAGAACTGGAGTGCTGTCCCAGAAAGGGTGTTCAGTTCTCTGCAGGGTCACGGACCAGCCAAGTGTGGCTAATGTTTTCTGACAGCCTCTGTGAACAGTGTGTAGCACAGTAGCAGACCTTAACTCCAGTCTCTGTGAACAGTGGAGCACAGTAGCAGACCTTAACTCCAGTCTCTCTGAACAGTGGAGCACAGTAGCAGACCTTAACTCCAGTCTCTCTGAACAGTGTAGCACAGTAGCATACCTTAACTCCAGTCTCTGAACAGTGTAGCACAGTAGCAGACCTTAACTCCAGTCTCTGAACAGTGTAGCACAGTAGCAGACCTTAACTCCAGTCTCTGTGAACACTGTAGCACAGTAGCAGACCTTAACTCCAGTCTCTCTGAACAGTGTAGCACAGTAGCAGACCTTAACTCCAGTCTCTCTGAACAGTGGAGCACAGTAGCAGACCTTAACTCCAGTCTCTGAACAGTGGAGTACAGTAGCACACCTTAACTCCAGTCTCTCTGAACAGTGTAGCACAGTAGCACACCTTAACTCCAGTCTCTGTGAACAGTGGAGCACAGTAGCAGACCTTAACTCTAGTCTCTGTGATGTGTTTCATTTTTGGCAGTTTTGGCAACGCAGCCCTGGATGAACGCAGCATCCTCGCCCCACTCTACCAGTGCTGCATGTGAGTACTGAGATTCACACACACACCACACACACACACACATGCACAAAATCTTGACTGAAATTGTTGTTCAAGTGTTTGAGACAAAGACAGAATGCTGTGATGGTGATACGGTGAACTTAAACAATGAAACACGATCTATGTAACACTGTCACCAGAATCCTCTCTTTTCTACTGTCCTGGGATCCAAACGAGATGTTATTTTATCTGTGGTTCTGTTTTTGTCCTGTAGAGGGAGACAAAAGTCAGTGCATGGGATAAATATGAATGTGATTTAAATGGGCGCATATTATGTGCTCGTGTGCTCTCATATTCTGATGCTGGACTTCACACTTCGGTTAAAAAATCACTATCCTGGAACCCAAGTGATCTTTCTTGTTGTCTCTCTCTTCCTCCCTCTCACCCTCTCTCCCTCTCTCACCCTCTCACTCTCTCCCTCTCTCACCCTCTCCTCTCCCTCTCTCACCCTTTCCTCTCACCCGCTCTCTCACCCTCTCCTCTCCCTCTCTCACCCTCTCCTCTCCCTCTCTCACCCTTTCCTCTCACCCGCTCTCTCACCCTCTCCTCTCCCTCTCTCTCCCTCTCTCACCCTCTCCCTCTCTCACCCTCTCCTCTCTCCCTCTGTCACCCTCTCCTCTCACCCGCTCTCCCTCTCTCACCCTCTCCTCTCACCCTCTCCTCTCACCCGCTCTCCCTCTCGCTCTTTCTCTCTTACACACTCGCTCCCTCTCTCCTTCTCTTTCTCACACTCACAACCTCCCCCCCACACTCTCTCAAACTCTCGCTCCCTTTTCTCTCTCTCGCTCTGTCCCTCTCTCACACTCTTTCTCACGCACTCGCTCTCTCCCTTTCTTTCTCACACTCACAACCTCCCACACTCTCAAACCCTCTCTCCCTGTTCTCTCTCTCACTCTGTCCCTCTCTCTCACCCCCCCCCCTCCCTTCAGGGTGCGCGTGTCTACGTGGAACAGGCTGAACCTGCTGAGGGGCGGGGCCCTGAGCAGCACCATGCGCCAGGCGCTCACCTTCGACCCCATCACCCCCGTTCTGGCCGAGCCGCACCTCGCCGCGCTGGATCGGCGCCTGGTGGGCATCATAGCAACCGTCAAGCAGTGCATGGAGACGCAGGGCCAAGACAACACCCTCATAGAGGACCGCATGAACCTGCCCCACCCCTAGACCCCCTCCTCTCCCTCCAGACCCCCCACGGGCCCTGAGGGAAAGAGGGGGATCACGAGAAGCCAGGAGAGGTTCCTATGGACCTTAAAAGCCTCATTTACTGGAGGCAGGGAGGGTAAGAGGGGAGGCAGAGGATGTCACGACATTCTGTCCGCTTTAGTCAGAGACATGGTGTGGTTGGACATAATGGATGATGACCATTGTGTTACTGTATCTTCTTACGGTATTTTCCCAGCTGCCTCGTCCCAGGGTCATGGACATGACCTTTCCTCTACCTGGTCCCCCTCCTCTGCCACCTCCTGTTTCAGGAAGTGAGAAGTCAGGTGACCTTTTGACAGAACTTCTCTTAAAACCGTTCCTCTTCCTCGCGAGGAGGAAATACAAAAACAGATGAATTTAGGACTGGATGTGGGAGCATTCAGGACAGTTGGGGTGCGAATATGACCACTACCCCCCCCCCCCCACCACCACCACCACCACCTCTCCCTCCCCATTGACTGGACATAGTGTGAGAGACTGAGGAGTAGTGTGTGTCTGTGTGTGTGTGGGGGTGGGGGTGAGGGTGGGGAGTAATGATGTATTAAGACTGGCAGATTTTGTCAGGGGGCGTGGCAGGTGGACATTAAGGATCCGGAGCGATTTCTCGCTTCCAGGGTGGACTTGAGTTCGATCACATGACGTCGCTGTTTAGTCGATGCAGATACTGAATGCAGATTTTCATTTCAGTGCCATTGTGAGTTAAGATGTTTGGATTGTAACGGTCGACTGTCATGGAGAGAAGCCTGAGGCCCGATGTGTACATACTGAACTAACTTAAATAGCATTACTGATAAATGAGAATTATAATATTAAGGAACATTAATTTAGTATTGTACGTGTGTGTGTGTACGCTTGCGTGTGTGTGTGTGAAGGAATGACAGTGTGTGTGAGAGGTACCAAACAATAAGTAAGTAAGCTACTGATGTTGCAGGACTGGGGAAACAGTTGCAGGTGCACTGGTATTGGTAACTTTAACAATAAAAACATGGCCTGTTTAAAAGCGCCTCTAACCTAGCCTCAGTGTGTGTTATATCAGCCCATTAACCCTTTCGACAAGCAACATGTTAAGCAGGTTCCAGAAACATCCTCAGTCTTAACAGGGCTGCCAACTTTTCAAAATACCTTAGAGTGAGATTTGTTGGGGCCAACCCCCTTACAAAGCAACCGCCTCCACACACACACACACACACACATTTCACGTGTGTTTGTAAGACTGTTGCATAGAGACCCAAGCAGGGCTGGGGTGGGCAATCGGGAGAGTTCCCGGTGGGCCGCTTCACTTTTGGGCCGGTGGGCCGCATTTATTTTGTTGTTAACATTTGTAAAGTTAGTCTATCTTCACTTAAAGTAGGCTACACACGTTCCGCATTCTGACACCTCAGCCTCTGCATGGGTTGTACCATGTGAGGGAGTTCTCCCCTCCCAAATAGAGTTGGTTGGGTCCATAGCACGTCTTTTCTCAGGTTTTTTTTCAGGAAAAGGTTTTCTCAGATAGGCTACCTCTAACTGGGCGGGGCGTCCCTACAGTAATGACAGGGTTAGGGAAGATGTATGGAAGCAGGGTGGGAGTGATAACATCACTAGACAGGGCTGTGCACGCTGGCATTATTGCAAGGGTGGAAGTCCCTATCTTGCATCACATCAAAACCATCTGTCCTAGGTTAGGGTTAAGCCTCAGATTGTCTACAACCTCTGGCTCCGTGCCCGATTAACACTCGGATCTTTAAGCAGTCTCAAAAATGTTATCGATATAAAAAATTATACGATCCCTCTCTGTAATCATGATACCCCCCCCCCCCCAGAAATGTTCACTGCACCCCCAGTCAAAGCAGGCTGCATCCGGCCCTGTTTGGTGTACAAAAAAAAAGTGGTTCGGTCTTGGGCCTGAAACTCCCGGGTTGAAAAGTGTCCCCACTCCGGCCCAGGACCCAAGGACGAGCGGGCTAACAGGATGGACTGCAGCGATTTTCCTCTCTGTTCCATTTTTGTCCTCTAAAGTTGGCGTTAGAACATATACGGTACTGTGCTATTGATAGTGGCACGCGGCAGTAGTGGCGCTGTCACGGAACATCTTGAAAGAGTCCAGGGACGGACTGGGAGTATAAAGCGTCCCTGGACTTTGATCCAGACCGGCCCACCAGAACCGGGCCCCGTATACGCCACTACAGCTGCCCTGCCAATGCATGCACAGTCTGGGTTTGATGTGATGCTAGTTCGGGACTTCCACAAAGCGCTCATGTAAGTCATGTTATTCATCTAGGCTTATATGATGATTAACTTCGCTCAAATCACCCAGGGATGAGTAGCCTATCATTTATCATTAATAATAAGATATAACTGAGCACATTTGTTATCTCAGAAGAATGTATCAAATTGGTTGCCCTTCCTATGACTCAGTACCCATGAAGTAGCTCTCAGTTTCAAAAAGGTTGGTGACCCCTAGCCTATAGGCTGTCCCCTGGCCTATAGGCTGTCCCCTGGCCTATAGGCTGTCCCCTGGCCTATAGGCTGTCGAGTTTCCGTTCCCTCTTGTGTCCGCTAAAGGGAGACTAAAGGATATTCGAATAGAATCTCAACTGAAATCGTGGGATAAGTATTGTTGATGTGATTTACATGGTCGCATATCTGCTCTCATGTCCCTAAGTTGGACTTTCCTTTGACATTACTGGCCCAATGACCTATCTCTCCTCGCCTGTTTCTCTCTTCATTTACCTGGCACGCAATGGAATTCATCTTGGATGATAAAAGATGGTTTCAATAATAGTTCAACTTTTTCAGTACACAAGTTGATCTTTATCTCACTCTTATCTCTCAATCCTTTGTCATTTAGAAAACAAAAACAAAGGAAAATCGTTTCTAATTTAAAATGACACATCATCGAATGTAGGCACAAACAAACTTTTTCAAGGTAGTTTATTCGGTTGATGATACATATTTCATTTTTTTGTGTTGAATCATAACGAGTTTGTGTGTTGCGGCCGAAACTTGTGGATTCTATAGCCTATCTGCGGTTGAAGAGAAGGAGAACGGTTGGAAAAAAAGCCTAAAACTGAACTTATCCCGGAATTTTGAAAGTTAAGCGCTATTATTATTATTATAGGCGACAGTTATTTTCGATCCAATATCAGAAATGGAATGTAAATTAATTTACAAACGTGCCTGAAAGAGATGTAACTTTACCGGACAGTGGGACAACTCAGATCGCCTGAGTCAATTGAGGTGCATTATTTACTCATTGCGCGCATAAGACACACTCTCTCTCACACACACACACACTTATCTCGCTCGCGCAGTAAGAGAAGTTTGTATATCATGGGGGAGTTTTTTCCAGTCACTCCAGTCCCTCCGTGCCCACTCGCCTTTAAAAGCATCCGAGGCTTGCACTAAAAACATTCTGTTGAGCGCAATGGATGGAGATGCTGATTTGGAGGCAAGGACTCGTCGATGCGGCTGGAGAATTACCTTGGCCATTACTGTTCAGAGCGCAGTTGTGGCTGTGTGTTTTGCTGCAGTTTTCTACGTATATTACCTCGTCCAGCAACGGGTAAGTTTAACTTAACTTTTTGTTTACAAAAAAAAGAGCATGCTGTAGTTTATTGACAGCGACAAGGTGTGCATGTTAGGTGAAACTTTCAAGGTCCTTTAAAGGGTTTTATGGTTTTATATGACCGCAGTTTTATAACCACACTAGGATTTTGCTCACAAGGTCACTAACCTTCAACTACAACCAATATCCACGTTAGGTTTAAGATGCAGGCTGTGTGGTTGGTGGCAATTCATAAACAAAACTATTATTTTCCCTTAACAGATATGATATATTTAAAGACAGAGTCTGGTCGGCTTGCCTTTGAGTTGAATGGGATACATAAAGTCTTAAAATATTTGATCAAATTATAGACTTAGCCTATACAAGGTGGCGAATGACAAACCCGTATGTGTTTATCGTCATTCCGTGGGCGTCTGTGGTTTTGTCTTCCTGACACAACACCTCATCATAAGAGACTTTCCCTACTCTATGTTGTCCATCAAAGATCAGTCAGCCCGAACTTGTCTGAGACCAGCGTATCTGGTGTTTTTCAAGGCATGGTCTTTACGAAGAGAGGGGACGTATTTGTAATGGTGAAACTCTACACACCATGTATTCCAGATAAGGCGAATGAGTCATAAACCTGCCGAGGCTGGCCCACCAGCATGTTTAAACTTTCGTGCTCAAATATACATTCTATCAGAGCGCAGAGCACAATGACGTATAGACACCACGTGCGGGCCGAGGATCACAGGTCATTACAGTTGTGTGTGTGTGTGCATTAGTTCTTTTTTACGTTTCTTTAACACGGTGAAACCTGTTGATGGCCCAGGCGGTCAATTTGTAATTTCGTTAAGAATCACCCGCCAGTCTAAGTGGTTAGTCTCATTTGTTTTATTAGGCTGCTGTGCCAACACCCAAGGACTAGAAAGGGGATTGATTATTCTGTTACGCACATGATATATTTCAGGAAGAATGTTAACCATAAGCTACGTCTGACCTCTTATGGAGGCAGGGTTGTGGTTATCCTGTTCCTGCTAGCTGCGGTATTGTGAATCCCCTTCATCACATACACTTTCCCTTTGCGGTTCGTTCCACCAATAATCTGATCGGGCGACATGGGAAAGACACTCAAAGGTCAATTAATGAGCAACCTTAAACCACTAAGCTTTCCCCCGCTGTCCATGATACATTTTCTGAGTCATGAGAATCGTTAAAGGAGAACTGGATTGAACCTAGGTTGACCACAGTTACACATATGAAAACAAAACGACCTTTTCTTTTTTTTTAATGTTTTTTTTTTCTCTCCAGGAGCCAGAAGGGTCTGACATCTACATACAGTTCCATCCGATCTCAGGTGAGTGGTTGTGTGTGAGAGCGATACAGCACACTGCACCGAACCAAACAGCAACCCTCTGTAAGAGAAGGCTGTCGTTCTCAAGCACGTGTTTCCCCCCTCTCTCTCCCCCTCTCTCTCCGTACTCCGCCTTTCCTCCAGTTGTGGACAACGACGAGGAGATTCTGGTGAGATTCGGCTCCTACATGGGCAACATGATTACCCTGAGCCAGGACGAGAGCCAGATTTTGGTGGGCTGTGAAGGGCCCCACATCCTCCACGTGGAGGTGTGTGTGAGTCTCCTGGACCAGTCGGAAAGCCGGGGGGACGGGACGCTGACACTGCGTGTGAACAACCAACCCAAGGTCTCCTTCCCCCTGAATGCCACCCAGAAGGCCCTGTCTTTGATCCCCACCGGAGAGGCCTGTGTCGGGCAGCAACAGATAATGTATCTCCACAAGCGAGAGATCGTCACTGTTTATTTCCATTTGACCAACCTCCAGGCGAAGCTCAAGCTGGGGCTTCACTACTTGCTGGGTCAGTGTCAGTTCTGAGGGCCCAGGGATCTGAGGGCCCAGGGGTCTGGGGGCCAGGGATCTGAGGGCCCAGGGATCTGAGGGCCCAGGGGTCTGGGGGCTCTAGAGGGACACTCTGGGCCCAGGCTCTCTTCAACATACTGCACATAGTAGGCCAGGAAGTGACTTAGACCAGCACTAGAGGTCTAGTATATTGTATTGTATATTGCATACTATTTTGTATATTTAGGAGGTTTATTGTTATTTTATTTGTATTGTATTTTAGCTATCATAGATGTAATCTATGTTCTTAGTACTTACATGTTATGCTAGGTTGCTTGCGTTGTCTTGTCCCAGGAATTTCAGTGCCCAGTCTGACCTTCTGTTGTTCTGTGCACCTGACGATAAAAACTTGAAACACTGAAAGATCAGCACCGAAAGAAAGACACACACACATGTTCCAGTCTGCTGGTGACAACACAGCCTCAGGTCTATCGCTAAAGTGACACCATTAACGTCCTGGTTCCCCTATGAATGTTTTCCGGCCACAGGATCCTGCACCACTACCACCGCCAGACCTCAGTCAGGTAGAGAAAGGGGAATCCTCTACTCTCTGTGAGCCGGACGCTGATGTAGGCAGGTCTCTTAACGGTGTTTGTGCTGACTAATCAGGAAAACCCCCCTCCCCCTCCCACCACAAAGAAAAACATTGTGTGGACTGTTTGATATGTACTGTAAGTTTTTGCAAATTTTGTTTACGTGTGTGTGCGCACGTGCCAATGTGCGTGGAACTCACTTACTTGGAACCAGTGATTGTACTGCACACAAGTTTAAGGTGTCGATGTTAAGACACAGTTTACCCAGAGTCCACTGGTCAAAAAGGAATGTAGTTCTAGAATGAAGAAAACCTTAACGAATCAATGAATGTATGAAGAATGTAAACTCTTTCTGATTTTGTTTGGGGAATATTGAAGTGTTGGATTGTAGGATTCTTTGAGCAAGTCTCTGTAAGATTTGATCGAATGCCTCTTTCCGCTTATGTTCTTTGTTATTTTATTTTGTTTATGAAGTGTTGATTGAGGACTGAAATAGAGTATCTCAAATATAAATCTCTCTCTCCAACCCTTCTGATTGGAGACATTCCACACCCACAATAGCCAACATGCACCCTGGATAGTTGCTTGTGGTGTGGAACTGTTCCATTATCTGGACAGGGGCAGCAGAAAGTGTCTTAGGTCTGTTATTTAACGAACATGTTTATTTTTAATCCAATTTTTACTATTAAACGATGGTAGTGTGAAAACAGAGCAGTCTGTGTCCCTCTTTACTCCTCTCTCTGTCTCTCCTATCTCTCCCCTGACCTCCACCTTTTAATCTCACTCTCCCTGTCTTTCTCTCTCTCTCTCTAAGTCTTGTGTAGCAGTATCAGTTCCTCCTCATAAACTGTTATCATTAACACACACACACTCACACACACACTCTAGGTTTCGTCATCAGTCTAAAGAACTTCAAAGAGAAAGTAAACTAATAACAAAAGCATTCTGCACGATCACGGTATCGTTGTAACTAGTCTGATGAACTCTTACCTGCACACACTGTGCTGTACAAGTTGTAAACAGGCTTTCTGACACTGGCAATTCATTGCTGCATTAGTGAATGAGTTTATTTAATCAGACTGCAGTGGGACTGAATTAGTTTGATGACACTGCAAGAAGGAAGTGGGTTGACTTTGTCACTATTTAAATCTCAGTGGCAGTATATGCATGATGGTAGTGTGTTAAATCACAGTGACAGTATATGCAAGAGGGTAGTGTGTTAAATCACAGTGACAGTATATGCAAGATGGTAGTGTGTTAAATCACAGTGACAGTATATGCATGATGGTAGTGTGTTAAATCACAGTGACAGTATATGCATGATGGTAGTGTGTTAAATCACAGTGACAGTATATGCATGATGATAGTGTGTTAAATCACAGTGACAGTATATGCAAGAGGGTAGTGTGTTAAATCACAGTGACAGTATATGCAAGATGGAAGTGTGTTAAATCACAGTGACAGTATATGCATGATGGTAGTGTGTTAAATCACAGTGACAGTATATGCATGATGGTGGTGTGTTAAATGGGGCAGAGCTGGTTCATGCAGGAGAGTCTCGCATGTCATCAACATCACATTCCTTTCTTTCTTTCTTTTTGTTTCTTTTTCCTCCTGGAGTTGTGAGGTGTGATTTATGTAAATCATACTGGAAGAAGTTTGAAAATAAGATGTAACCAATGGAAAAAATAACATATTTGAGTTTGAAATAGATCAGTGCCCTAGCAACAAAAGAGGAGCAACTGACCTTACCAAAAGCATGCTCTACAAGCAGCTAGAATGAGGTATGAATGGATGGATGTTTGTTATGGGTGTATGTTTGTTATGGTGAGTGAGAGTGTGTTTGGCTTGTCTGTCCACTTGTCCTTTATATGTAGAATGAGTGATGGGAGTGAGTATGGGCCGTGTGTGTTTGGTTCCTTATTAAAGTTATCACACCAGCCTAGAGCTTGGCTAAGATCTACCCTCATGTCCATCATGCAAAATGTTGCAGGGTTGTCAGATTAAAACTAACACTAATACATTCACTGTTACAACGTGGACTGTAAATGGGGTTAAAGACAGAGTAAAACAACAAAAAAGTCCTGCAACACCTACAGAAATTGTCTTCGGATATAGTTTTTTGGCAAGAGCTGCATCTCAAAGCCGATGAGATTACATTCCTGACAAAACTGTGGGTGAGAGAGGCTTTTGAATCAACCTATACATCTAAAAGCAGAGGAATAGGTATTCTAATTCTAAGGACATTCTTACCATTCCATTTAATCTCAGAACACTCTGACCCAGAGGGTAGATATTTAATTGTCTCCTGTGAAATAAATGAGATAAATGTACCCTAATAAATATCTACTGTCCCCCGTCAGTTAACATGAAGTATATTAGAAATAATCAATCAACAATCAATAATATATCAGTAGGAGGAATTATTTTTGCCGGAGATTTAAATCAAGTCTTTAATGAACATGATAGTTAACTTGAAGAGGAAGCCTAATGTTCCCTAGGAACTTCTTGAATTCCTTGCATTAAATGACTTAACAGATGTGTGGCGACAAATGTTTATAGCCTTATTAAAGGGGAAGATAAAAAATGTCAGTTTTGTCTCAAATAGCACATTAAGAGCTTGGGAGAGATGCACCCAATGCAGCATCTGTGCATGCACGTGTGTCCACCCAGATCTCTTTTTTAAAAGCATGTTTGTTCTCTATCCAACTTCAAGCTTTTTGGAAGACTCTTCCCATAGCAGGGATTCCCTGCTAAGTTTCTTATTGTGTTAAAATGCTGAGGTGGAGGGTCTCCGTGAAGAAGGAGAAATAAACCACAGCCCCTAAAAAACTAGCATCCCCACGCGGGTATTGGTTTGTGTGTACGGAACTTCCGGTATCAACGTTCCAACTTTCACAGCGAAAAAAGATTAAAGGGAATTCCCTCAGTGCTCGTGATGCAACTTCTTTTGTCAGGAGAAAGGTGGGAAGAGGTGAGCGTGGGAGGAGAGGAGGGCTGGTCATAAAAAAAAAGAAAGTAATTGCTGTGTTGTAACAGCTGGTAACTGAGCTGTTGTCTGAGTAAAGGCATTTCAGTTCCTCTTTCAGAGGGAATCCCTCATGATCAAAAGGTCTTTGGCACACCAAAGGGTGTGTGTGTGTGTGTGTGGGAGGGGTCAGATGGCTGAGCGGTTAGGGAATCGGGCTATTAATCAGAAGGTTGCCAGTTTGTTTCCTGGCCGTGCAAAATAACTTGTGTCCTTAGGCAAAGCACTTCAGCCTTCTTGCCTCGGGGGAATGTCCCTGTACTTACTGTAAGTCGCTCTGGTCAAGAGTGTCTACTAAATGACTAAATGTAAATGTGTGTGTGTGTGTGTGCTTTGTAGGGGCTATAAAATCACTCTGTCTGCCAAAGGAGGTGTGTATCAGTCTAGGACATACTGTAACAGTAGGACAGGGAAGGAGGAGTTATCTCCTCCGACAGTCTGGGAGTGGCCAACTGGCTAATGAAGCAAGGTTAGAGGGAATTCCTGAACAAGCATGTTTCTCTGCTGGTTGTAGTACGTGGGTGGGAAAAAGGGTTCCGGTGATGCTATTTTTATCAGTGAGTGGGATGTGATGGCGTATAAAAACTCTAATAGCTAGAGGATTCCCCATTCACTGCTCAGACACAACATCATGGACACACAGCTGAATAGAGAGATGACTTTTCAGGTGTTAATACCTCAGGGTTGCCCTTCACACAGTGCGCCCAGCACCTGGAGCAGGTGTCCGAGTGCTCCCAGCACCTGGAACAGGTGTCCGCTTGCCTTGATGGCCCTGACGGGGCTGATCCTCATTGCTCTCTCACTGGGATTGTGTGTCTTTTTGACTCTGGGAACCAGACAGGTAACAGCTGTGTGTTTGTGTGTTTCTCTGTGCATGTGTGTGTGTGCGATTGTGCTTGATGTAATGACTGTTGCATAGACGTCTTTAACATAAAATGTAATGTTAGCATGTGCGACATCATTGATCACATCATTGATTTCTGCCAAATGGTCACCATCATGTTGTGCACTTTCTCTGTCTGCGTTTAGGATATCAAAGCAGAAAACTCTACAGAGAAATTCAAGCAGACCTTCAATTTACAAGGTGACTGTTTTGCATGTGCACAACACACACACACAACAAGATCTCAATGCGCCGACTTGCATTGAACTCGTATTTTTAGCACAGAAAAGCAAAATGTTGATGTACGAGCCTTCCTCAAGATGCAGATAGCTTGCTGTCAAATATGTTCGTTTTGTAAGAAATACTGGATTTATACATGACAATGACATCGGACTCAGAGTCTAACCCTCTGGTTGTTTTCCAGAGCCCAACGCTGACAAACAGTACAACATCTTCACAGCCTCTGAAGACGGCACTTACATCCTCCATGGCCAGGTGATCCTCGAGGACACCAAAAACTACGAGTCCAAATTTATTTACCTCGAAAAGAAATGGAGGTCAGGGAACACGGAATTGATTGAAAAGCGCCAAGTGAGTTGCTTTCAGGAAATCATTTTTGCCACCGAATTAGATATGTATGAAGGCTTGCGAGTCTTCCTCACCTTCAATGAAGGCCACCGCCCCAACCGTACCGTGACCACATTCAACGTTTACAAACTATGAACCGGACAGGGGTATGACCTGTAAACATGAATACAGCCTGCAGTTCTGAAGCTTTGTGCGTACAGACTACAGGTACTTGCCACTCCACCGTGACAGAGTTGGGTTTCCTCTTTGTGTCAGATATGTAGCTACTCTGAGTAAACGAGCCATTTGAGAGTCCTGATCGTATTTAAGGGTGCAGGGTAGAGCATGCAGTCTCTGTCCACGCATTCCAAATGCACTCCTAGTACTTTTGATACTCTCACTGCATTCCAGATGTAACCCTGGTAACCTGAGACAGAGCGTGTTGCTCCAACGCCTTTGGTAACAACTGTTTGACTGCAACAGGGAGGAGATTTACAGATCATAGACTGAGCTTGGATGTGATCCTCTCATTACACCAGACACGCAGTGTATTGTGTGGGAAAATAATGTGATTATGTTTTTTTTATTGATTTATCAAGTTTCATGTTTCTAAAATCATACAGTGATAATTGTATTTTTTGTAAAATAACTAAATTATAATACATTTTCTGTACAACCAGTTGTGGTATATGAAGTTTTGTAATGTTACACAAAATAAACAGTTATTTGGTGCAATATGTGCTAAACTGAAATTATCTATTATTAAACTGGATAAAATTAAACCATATTTGTATTTGAATTCTAATTGAACGGCAAAACATAATTTTGAGTATGAGAGAAAGAAGCAAATTGAGAGTAGCAAATTTATGAGAGAAGCAAATTTATAGAAATCTTTCTTAAACTGTGTTTTTTTTTGGGGTTGCAGTGAACCTACACCAATACAAAAATAGTGAATGATGCATTTGACCAGTGGTGATTTTAGACCCTTTTTAGGGGTGCTCAAGCACCCTAAATTTAATCTCAGCACCCCAAAAAAATTAAATAAAATAAAGATTATTGTTTATTATTATTTGATGCTGGTAGTTCATGAAGAAAGGGACATCCTTAGTTTTTTCATTCATTCAATATTTTGCATAATAATACATAAATGAATTAATTGTTATCCAGTGAAATTAGGGATTTATTAGCAAGGGGGTTTAGCACTTTTGAGAGGCACTGTATTCATGTCACATTCTCATTGGGGGCTGAGCACCCCTAAAAGTCTGATCCTAGAATCGCCCCTGCATTTTACATTTACTAATACAACAGGCCTAAATCAAGCACTTGCTGTGCATTGCAAACTCAGATGGAAAATGGAAAGGTTGAAAAAATATTTTAAATGACCCATACGTTTAGAAATGTATATTTCTTTGATCAAAAAATGTTTAGAAAAGGTTGAAAAAAATACCAGCGTGACACTAAAACAGGTCAAAGTAATGGTTACTTTTTACTTGAGTATATGTCAGAGCCCAAACTACTTTAATTTACCTTCAGTGGAAAAAGTGGTCTGTACTTGATATCATGAAAAGGGGCGCATGCACACCCAATGCTGTATCTGTGCATGCACGTGTGTCCACCCAGATCTCTTTTTTAAAAGCAAGTTTGTTCTCCATCAAACTTCTGACTTTTTGGGGTGAGTTTTGTTGCAAGACTCTTCCCATAGTGGGAATCCCCTTGTTGCATTTGTAACAGACGTAGTCTTGCAAGTTCCATCAGAGGCACTGTCCGCTCCGACCAGGAGTCCAACTTACCATCTCTGACTTCCCAAGCGCCACCACTACCAACTACGCCAACGAAAAGCTAGCAATTCATTGACGCGGGTGGCCTGTTACATACTTGAGGAGTGAGTTTCACCACACACCGGCTACACATCAGATGTCAAAGTTTTAAAAAATCTTTATACTTGTAGGCTACTTGAGTGCAGGATCAGTGTACTTTTGCCATATCTGCTATATATACTAGAGCTGTCAAACGATTAAAATATTTAATCGTGATTAATCGCATTAATGCCATAGTTAACTCGCGATTAATCGCAATTAATCGCAATTAATCGCACATTTTTATCTATTGTAAATGTCCCTTGATTTCTTTTTCATCCATTCTTTTTTCAAATGTTAATGCTCTTCTCGACATGGAAAAGTGGTTAGGATTTCGTGCAAAGGTTTTTTTTTTATTGAAAACAACATTGCAATCGCCTGGCTTTGACGAGCGGGCGGAGAATTCGCATCAGCTGTGTGCTGCGATGATAGCTCACCACGACGTGCTGCGATGATAGCTCAGTTCACAACGACAGAACACACTGATCACTTTGGTCTTGTCAATGGAACCATTTGGCAACCTTTTAAAAGTAAACTTTCCATTCAGAATCTTATTGGCATCCATTTTGGTGTCTGGCGCTGGCAATCAACTTAAAACGTAACGTTAGCCTACTACCAGAGAATGTCTAATCCGTATAGGGGCTCTGCTACTACTCTTTAGCCGGCTCGCAAGCCCAAACAAGTGTGTGGCGTGCCTGTTGTTTTGATTCCGGTCTAGCTAGATCCGGTGTGGTATTGTCGTTTTTATAACGTCAGTTGTTGTTGCAACAGAATGTGAAAAAAACGACAAAGTTTGCTCGGTCAAAAAGAGCGTTAATCGCGCGATAAAAAAATTGACGCCGTTAATTTGGGTTTGCGTTAACGCCGTTAATAACGCGTTTAACTGACAGCACAATACATAATATACATAATATGTATATATACATAATGTACATGGGAATCATTTTTATTATATACAACAGCGAGTGTCCCAGTCCTGTCCTACATCTATAAAGTTAAACAATTGATTTTTGTGTTTCAAAACAGTGACACTGTATGACTATGTTCAGCCTGTGTTCTGCTCCTCTCTCTCACCAACCGTCTCAGGAGGAGGGGATCCCTCTGAATTGCTCCTCCCGACGTTTCTTCCATTTTTTCTCCTGTTGAGAGTTTTTCTGGGAGTTTTTCCTTGTCTTCCTTGAGGGTTTAGGTTGGTTGAGGGGCAGTTCTATGGGCGTATGTGAAGCCCTCTGTGACATGCTTGTGTCCGAAAAAGGGCTATACAAATACATTTGATTTGATTTATAGTGCATACCTGGTCATATGTTTGGTTAAAGGTAACTTTAACTCAAGTGATAGTTGAGTTTCCCCCACGCGTCTTCTGCAACACCGCAGAAACTGTCCTGAGGCGATTGCGTAGGCATGTATTTGGTTGGCTGTTCTGCGAAAGAGAAAGTAATCCTGATTGTGCTCGGTGCTCAGAGATACGAGCACATGCTGTTTAAACAGCAGCACGATTTAAAAAAAAAAAATTACATTTGGTAGCGAGTGGGCTGACTGTCATCCAAGTGTGGGAATACTAAGAACTTTTGTTATACTTTATAGTGTACAATGTTTTACTGTGAGTTATTTAAACAAGATTACAAGAAGTCTTGTGATCTCCCTGTTGTTTGCATTATATACTAAGCAGGGCACAGGCACAATGGCAGGGACACATTTACTTAATTTACTAAAGGATTATATCTTTCGGAGTCAGATGGCTGAGCGGTGAGGGAGTCGGACTAGTAATCAGAAGGTTGCCGGATCGATTCTCCGCCAAGCCAAATGACGTTGTGTGGGCAAGGCAAGGCACTTCACCCTACTTGCCTCGGGGGGAATGTCCCCCCGAGGCAACGACTGTAAGTGTTGTAACTGTAACTGTTACAACTGTAACTGTCTGGATAAGAGCGTCTGCTAAATGACTAAATGTAAATGTAAAAGTTTATATCTGTTGTAGGGTGTACCTACCAAGACTAGGTACAGAAAATTACCAGTAAGAAAAAAAAATACCAGTCTGGCGGTGTAGCCACATTTCTTGCAGCGACTATGGTGAGCCAAATTGGGTCGGGTTTTCAACAACACTTTTTTTGTGTGTGTGTAGCCCAGAGTTGTTGTTAGACAAAACTCTACTGGGACACAGGCCCCTAATTAATATCCCTTTTTTCAAGCTTGCTCAGGGATTGTCCCTTGTTCAGGGATGCAAGTTTGATATCAGCTTTGGCAGGGACATCAATAGCTAATGCAAGCGCATTTTTTTCGCATTCATTTCATCGCAAATACAGTTTTTTTTTTTTAGCTTTATGTAATATTGTTTTTATGTTTTAGTCAGAATAAGATGATCGATATGCCTATCATTTAGAAACTATCTTTAGTTTTGTAATGTTTTCTTAGCCTACCTCAATTCTGACTTGTGTGCAGAGTCCGACACCTGGGGGCTATTCCAGAAAGCAGGTTGTGGGACATAGCCGGGTAAATTAATTGACACCCATCTTGTAGACTCATTGCTGGTCGGTCAACTTACCTGGTTATGTTGCATAACCTGCTTTCTGGAATACCCCCTTGGACTTCTGTGTCTGTGCTGCAGTGGCTATTTGGCAAGCTCAGAAGAGCACGCTGACATGGAATTCTGCGTGCATAGAAGTTTGTGTTTTCGGTTACACTCTGTTCATTTTTTCCGGGATTATTAATTTAAATTAATGCACTGACTAATGAAGTAAATTGTTAAAACTAATACTTAAGATTTATACTGGGGCACAGCAGATTTATACTGGGGCACAGCAGATTTACACTGGGGCACAAGCCCAATTAGTGCAATGAATCAGAACCGCCCAAAAGGAGGGGGAACCAAATACAGTGCGACCCCCCCGATGTATTTGGTACGGTCCGGACAACGGTGTCAGAGGTCGGCACGCTCACACACACACATACACACACACAAATATAAAGCACTTTTATTATTTACAGGGCATTGTCACAATTCATAATCAGCACAGGGCATCAACAGAACAGTGTTCAAGCCCACAACGGAACCAGCCTCAGCTAAATTAAAGGACTACACTTTAAAATAACATGACACGCCAAACCACAAATGACTGCACTGTTGCATCACAAAAACAACCGGCCTGACACACGGCTCACCGGTGCCGGGGGGTCAGTTGGCTGAGCGTCATTAGCGGATTAGGAGTCAGGCTATTAATCAGAGGTTACCGGTTTGATTCCCAGCTGTGCGAAATGACGTTGTGTCCTTGGGCAAGGCACCTTCCCCTACTTGCCTCGGGGAGAATGTCCCTGTAGGTCTGCTAAATGATTAAATGTAATGTAATGCCGGTCCTTGCACATTTGGTGCCCTAACTAAGGTTTACCTTGACCGCCCCCGCCCACCCCTCCACCCCCGCCCCCCCGCCCTTGAGTTTCAAACAACCACAACAAGGACGTATGATGCCTCCCCGTCCCCGAGGGCTTCAACCAGGGCGGGTGCCATCCACAGTCATACGTCCATGCCGTGGTAGTTTGAAACTCAGGGACAGCGGGAGGGTTAATCGAACCGGCAATCTTCTGATTAGTAGCCCGATTCCCTAACCGCAGCCTTGTCACCACGTGCCCCCCCCTTCACCACATTAGCATAGGCCACATCCCATTTCAGAACCAGACCAGGAAACGAAAGAGAGTTTCAATCATGATGCAACACTACAGTTCAAGTAAACATGACAAGACAGGTAAAGTAGGTTCTCATTAATAAACAGGTGAAATTTCCTTGATGGAAACCAGTGAAGCTTGCCAGTTTGTGGGTTGTGGTTATTGTATGGTTTATAAATAACCCGTCAGAGATCCCTTTAGGGCACCAAAACCGCATGTAGTACTAGAGCTTGGAAAGTACAGGTTCTGACTAGATGCTGACTAGCTGTTATTAGGAGAGCATCGAAAGTGGAAACCCCTCCTTGAGTCACCACCTTACCGCGGTGGAGGGGTTTGCGTGTCCTAGTGATCCTGGAAGCTATGTTGTCGGGGGCTTCATGCCCCTGGTAGGGTCACCCAAGGCAAACAGGTTCCAGGTGAAAGACCAGACAAAGCGTGGCTCAAAAACCAACCATGAAGAAATACAACAATGGTTCTCAGTTGCCCCTGCCCGGAAGCGGGTCACCGGGGCCCCCCCCTGGAGCCAGGCCCGGGGGTGGGGCTCGATGGCGAGCGCCTGGTGGCCGGGCCTTTTCCCATGGGGCCCGGTCGGGCACAGCCCGAAGAGACAACGTGGGACCCTCTTCCAGTGGGCTCACCATCCGCAGGAGGGGTCATGGGGGTCGGGTGCAGTGTGAGACGGGCGGCGGCCGAAGGCGGGGGCCTTGGCGGTCCGATCCTCGGCTGCAAAAGTTAGCTTTAGGGACGTGGAACGTCACCTCGCTGGCGGGAAAGGAGCCTGAGCTGGTGCGCGAGGTAGAGAGTTTCCGGCTAGATATAGTCGGCCTCGCCTCGACGCACAGCGTGGGCTCCGGAACCAGTCTCCTTGAGAGGGGCTGGACTCTCTTCCACTCTGGAGTTGCCCTTGGTGAGAGGCGTCGAGCTGGGGTGGGAATACTGGTTTCCCCTCGGTTCGGCGCCTGTACATTGGGGTTCACCCCGGTGGACGAGAGGGTAGCCTCCCTCCGCCTTCGGGTGGGGGGACGGGTCCTCACTGTCGTTTGTGCTTATGCACCAAACGGCAGCTCAGAGTACCCACCCTTTTTGGAGTCTCTGGGGGGGGTGCTGGAAAGCGCTCCTCCTGGGGATTCCCTCGTCCTCCTGGGGGACTTCAATGCTCATGTGGGCAATGACAGTGAGACCTGGAGGGGCGTGATTGGGAGGAACGGCCCCCCCGATCTGAACCCGAGTGGTGTTTTGTTGTTGGACTTCTGTGCTAGACACGGTTTGTCCATAACGAACACCATGTTCAAGCATAAGGGTGTCCATATGTGCACCTGGCACCAGGACACCCGAGGTCTCAGTTCGATGATCGACTTTGTAGTCGTGTCATCGGACTTGGGGCCGCATGTCTTGGACACTCGGGTGAGGAGAGGGGCGGAGCTGTCAACTGATCACCACCTGGTGGTGAGTTGGCTTCGATGGTGGGGGAGGACGCCGGTCAGGCCTGGCAGGCCCAAACGTAATGTGAGGGTCTGCTGGGAACGTCTGGCGGAACCCTCTGTCAGAAGGAGCTTCAACTCCCACCTCCGGGAGAGCTTCGATCATGTCTCGGGGGGGGCCGGGGACATTGAGTCCGAATGGGCCATGTTCCGGGCCTCCATTGTTGAAGCGGCTGACCGGAGCTGCGGCCGCAGGGCGGTCGGTGCATGTCGCGGCGGTAACCCTCGGACCCGGTGGTGGACTCCGGAGGTGAGGGATGCCGTCAAGCTGAAGAAGGAGGCCTATCGGACTTTATTGGCTGGTAGGACTCCAGAGGCAGCTGATGTGTACCGGCAGGCCAAGCGGAACGCGGCTTTGGCGGTCGCGGAGGCAAAAACCCGGGCATGGGAGGAGTTCGGCGAGGCCATGGAGAATGACTTCCGAACGGCTTCAAAAAGGTTCTGGACCACCATCCGGCGGAGGGGGAAGCAGTGCTCTGTCAACACTGTATACGGTGGGGATGGTGCGCTGCTGACCTCGACGGGGGACGTCCTGGATCGGTGGAAGGAATACTTCGAAGACCTCCTTAATTCCACCAACACGCTTTCCGACGTGGAGGCAGAGTCTGGGGACATCGGGGGGGGCCCTTCTATCTCTGGGGCTGAGGTCGCCGAGGTGGTTGAAAAGCTCCGCGGTGGCAGGGCCCCTGGGGTGGATGAGGTCCGCCCGGAGTTCCTTAAGGCTCTGGATGTTGTAGGGCTGTCTTGGTTGACACGACTCTGCAACATCGCGTGGACATCGGGGACAGTGCCTCTGGACTGGCAGACCGGGGTGGTGGTTCCCCTCTTTAAAAAGGGGGACCGGAGGGTGTGCTCCAACTTTAGGGGGATCACACTCCTCAGCCTCCCTGGGAAAGTCTATTCAGGGGTCCTGGAGAGGAGGGTCCGTCGGATTGTCGAACCTCGGATTCAGGAGGAGCAATGTGGTTTTCGTCCTGGCCGTGGAACAGTGGACCAGCTTTATACCCTCCGCGGAGTCCTGGAGGGTACATGGGAGTTCGCCCAACCAGTCTACACATGTTTTGTGGATTTGGAAAAGGCGTTCGACCGTGTCCCTCGGGGGCTCATGTGGGGGGTGCTCCGAGAGTACGGGGTACCGGATTTCCTGATCGGGGCTGTCCGGTCCCTGTACGACCGGTGCCAGAGTTTGGTCCGCATTGCCGGTAGTAAGTCGAACTTGTTTCCGGTGAGGGTTGGACTCCGCCAGGGCTGCCCTATGTCACCGATTCTGTTCATTACCTATATGGACAGAATTTCTAGGCGCAGCCAGGGTGTTGAGGGGGTCCGGTTTGGTGACCTCAGGATCGGGTCGCTGCTTTTTGCGGATGATGTGGTCCTGTTGGCTTCATCGGGCCGTGACCTTCAGCTCTCACTGGAGCGGTTCGCAACCGAATGTGAAGCGGCTGGGATGCGAATCAGCACCTCCAAATCTGAGGCCATGGTAATCGACCGGAAAAGGGTGGAGTGCCATCTCCGGGTCGGGGAGGAGATCCTGAACCAAGCGGAGGAGTTCAAGTATCTCGGGGTCTTGTTCACGAGTGAGGGAAGAATGGAGCGCGAGGTCGACAGGCGGATCGGTGCGGCGTCCGCAGTGATGCGGGCTCTGCATCGGTCCGTCGTGGTGAAGAAGGAGCTGAGTCGAAAGGCGAAGCTCTCTATTTACCAGTCGATCTACGTTCCTACCCTCACCTATGGTCACGAACTATGGGTAGTGACCGAAAGAACGAGATCGCGAATACAAGCGGCCGAAATGAGCTTTCTCCGTAGGGTGTCCGGGCTCTCCCTTAGAGATAGGGTGAGAAGCTCGGTCATCCGGGAGGGGCTCAGAGTAGAACCGCTGCTCCTCCGCGTCGAGAGGAGCCAGCTGAGGTGGCTCGGGCATCTGATTAGGATGCCTCCTGGACGCCTCCCTGGTGAGGTGTTCCGGGCACGTCCCACTGGGAAGAGGCCCCGGGGAAGACCCAGGACACGCTGGAGGGACTATGTCTCTCGGCTGGCCTGGGAACGCCTTGGGGTCCCCCAGGAAGAGCTGGCGGAAGTGGCCGGGGGGAGGGAAGTCTGGGCCTCCCTGCTTAGGTCGCTGCCCCCGCGACCCGATCCCCGGACAAGCGGCAGATGACGACGACGACGACGACGACGACGACGACGACGACGACGAAAGTGGCTATCCTTCCAGTATCAGTATTGCTCTACATCTACTAGGTTTTTGGTAACCACTGACACCTCAACCATGAGTGAACTAGTCCTCTGTCCAGTAACTTCCCCTTGCAACGTTCAACTTGTGAGGGAAAAGCCCCCATGTGGAATGAATAAAATGTTTTGCTAAATCCTAAAAATAACTTTGGAGAGATGCAAAATATAACTTTGGTGAGATGATTGGTTGAGAGAAAAGAACGACTGAGTCTTCCAGAATGCAGACAGTAGCTTGACACTCAATAGTTCAGGGTGATGTTTTCGGATCGCTTTTTCCCTCTGTATAACTGGAAACAACTATCATCTCAGTATGCCTGCGCTTAGTCCAGTAATTGTATATAGCGGGACAAGTAATCCCTTATTTCTCTAGTGTGACAAACGGTTGAAATGGGTGAGTCTCACGGCGAATACATGAGACTTGAGAGTCCTGCATTATTCATTTCTAACAATTAGTTTAGTTGGTTTACTGAGGTAAACTAACTAAGGTTTACTTTAGTTAGTTTTCTAAAGGTTAGTTTACTAACCTTAGTTTAGGTTAGTTCACTGAGGACAGAGTCCCAAGTGAACATTCAAATACAGAGAAAAAGGTGAAAACATGACATTACTGTGGCCTTTCCCTTTCTTTGTGAATGTTGGGTTTCAGAATAGGTCATGCAAAAAGCCATTACTATAGACGCCCAATGTACTGTATGTCTCATAAAGGCCAGCCTAACACCCACATTTTATGTACAATATGATTTTGGAGCAACAAGTAGCTGGGCTGATGTGGAGAAGTTTCAGTATTAGGTTGCAAATACTGTGTACTCTGATTTAAGAGTGGGTTAAATTAGTGGAGTCTCAATGTGCAAAATCTTGTCACTTAAACACAAATTCAGACTTGTGCATTCAAACAGCACAGTGTTGCAGTATTTTTGCTTGAACTCAACAGCTTAAATGTTACAGACTAAATTTATCTGTGATCAGAAACGCTTCATACACCCACAGAATCTGGCAGGAAGATTTCGGCCTGTTTTAAATTTCAGCTTTCAGGTTTCCACTTTGATGCTGAATCATGCTGGTCAGGGTAAGTCTGGATGTATGCTGAGTAGTTTCAGTCCTCAAGGATCCTCAAGATAACCAGGAATTTCCGGTTAACAGCCCAATAAAAGACCATAAAAGGACATGAAACAGGCGGCCATCTTTAGACCGAAAGACAAACCATACAGAAATAGAATAAAGACAGGCAAGACATGCTATTCAAGGAGAAAGTATTTATTTTGGTTTGCGCGGTACTTTTGTGTTCAGGGATAGGTGAGGTGCTCTACATGTGTGTTTAGCATGTGTGTCTGTCTGTCTGTCTGTCTGTTTGTATGTTTAGCTGTGTCTGTCTGTCTGTCTGTCGTTTTAAGGGAGAGAAAGCTGTGATCTAACAGTAAATGCACACAACCTGGTGTTTTTTGATGAAGATACTTGCGTAACAATTTCCTATGCATGGGCTTAGAGCACAATATGATTCCTGTGCTTTTGCCACCTGGTCTTCAGAAGAATCTAAGAAACAACGGCAAGCCTTTCTCAGTGTAAAACCAAAATCATTTACAATCTGATGTCGACAAACTATAACAAATGTTGCCTTTCAAATAGAAAGAGATCGTTTTGTGACGGCGGACATGGGTGCATAACGGTTGCCCACTCCTGATGAGCGGGGAAACAGACTGACAGACATAAAAGGAGTTTTAATCTAGCAGAAAAGATAATAGGGTGATCGTCTTGCAGCAGGTAGGAGTAGGCTACCCATCTTTCCCTTCCAGTGAACCGGGAAACTGTGGTGCATAGTGCGTCACGACCCTGCCGCATTTCCATTCAGACCCAAGTCCACCCCGTATGTGTGTGTGTCTGAGGGGATAACCTACCCTGTTTTGAACCATCCTCTTCTTTCCCTACTCTCTACTGACTGGTGGGACCTGCGCTGTGCACAGGAGCTCAGGTTAGGTGTTTGGTATGTTAGAGTGAGTGTGTTTGTGTTCCCACCAGCCTTGGGTTGTCTGTCTTCTGGTCTCTCTTTCCGTTGCGATAAACATTTCCACCTCGATCACAGCCACATAGGTCAGCTGACTTCCTGTCAGAGAGGTAGTGTCAGCGCAGGTGATTCGACACTTCAGAGTTAAATATAGTACAGACCGTTTATACTCACTGTATATGTATATGAATTGATAAATATGGTATCATTGTTTCCAAAGTGACCGGAATTCAAGGAGCAAACATATATTAGTTGGCGAGCAATTCGATGTGTCGTCAGATGAAACACAAATTGCAAAACACTGTTCCTGGATTTAATCAACAGAAAATCTTTCCCCACATTATTCCAGTCAAGAAAAGTGTTGTTATGTCGACATAACAACCCTTTTCAACATCAAACAGTTGCATTCCAGTTAGTCAAAATGGGTCATAGACACATGATAGTGTATGTGGGCCTGTTTCATCAAGTCCTTCTGATGCCATGTTGGTAGAGACATAGACATGGAGGTGAAGATAATGTTGAGGGGTGCACAGATAGGAGGGGATGGGAGAGGAGAGAAGGAGAAGGAGAAGGAGAAAAGAGGAGAGTCAAATATTAAATGTGTTTTATTATTTGGATGTATTGACCACTAAGGTGTGCTCGGGGAACGTGTACCTGCAGCGCGGGCGCAGTAGCTGAACACTTTCTGTGTTCTGGTTGACGGGCTCGTTCAGGCCAAACGACATCTGAGTCATACTGAAGCTGTCAGAGTGCATCAAAGAGAACGAGAGAGGGAGAGAGAAAGAGGGACAGGAAAATGTCATCTTCGTAAACACAAGTTTGTGGAAAGAAATAACGTCTGTAAGCTGTATGTTGGAAAATCAGGCAGACTGGTGTGTGTTTCTGGGAAACGACAGGTGGGATGCAACAAGGGTTAAGCCAATTGAGGTTGTGCACACACACACACTCACACACACACACACACACACACACTGTGAGGGGGGCTCCCCTTAGACCATGCTCCAACCCACAATGGGAGCTAGTCTGTCCTGTCATTCTGATAATGACTGTATGACTGTTACCTCAGTTATCACCCTGACCTCATCTCACTCTGTGCCCTGAGAGGAGAGAGTGAGATACAAAGAGAGAAAACGAGAGAGGGGAGAAAGATAGAAAATGAAAAAGTGGAAGAGAGTGGGAGAGAGAGAGAGATAGACAGACGGGGGGGGGAAGAGAAATAGTCAAGAAAGGGCTCCCATCTGTATCAAGCATCAGGGGCTTTCCCTGGCTCACTGGTGTCCCTGTCTGTTTCTCTGAACTCTCTGTGTTTGTATCAAAACAAATGACTGGTAGACCCCCAGTACAGGCTTATCAGTTGCGATTCAAAGTCTCGATTTCATTTGAGCTTCCTATGTGTTCACTCTTCTCTTCGCGTGTCGACTAAGAACAGGATCGTGTTGGTGTGTGCCCCCCCCCCCTCGCTGGCTCGGATCATGGAGGGGGTGGTTGTCCTCACACACACACAAAAAACACTTATCCCATCATTTATGATATATTGGAGTCAACTAAAAGGGTCAGATGGCTGAGCGGTTAGGGACTCAGGCTGTTAATCAGAAGGTTGCCGGTTCGATTCCAGGCCGTGCGAAATGACGTTGTGTCCTTGGGCAACCTACCCTACTTCCCTCGGGGAGAATGTCCCTGTACTTACTGTAAGTCGCTCTGGATAGGAGTGTCTGCTAAATGACTAAATGTAATGTACTGTAAAAGTTTTCATGACTGAAACATTCAGTTCCAGACGTGAAAGATTCGGTTCAAATGAATTTGATTAATTTCATGTGATCTTGAAGAAATCTCAAGCGTTCAGGTACCAGGTGCGTGATTACAGAAGAAAAAATTAAACACATAGAATAGCACATTAGAAGCAATGACAAATTCAATTCAATCAATAAGCAATTAAATCTGCTTAGAAACAGTATTTAATTTCAGGTCCAAGCCATTGAAACTCAGACATAGGCTACATGATGCCTTGTCTACACAGATAACATCCATTCACTTCTACAGCAGGAGAAAGACGTTTACTTCCAACATAGGGGACAATGTCAGGGGCGGTTATTAGAGTGAGATGGGGGATTTCATTTCACAAGAAATCTTTTTTCTTGTAAATGTTCTGGTAAACCATGTCTTTTGAACATTGATCTTATTTTTAGTGCCAAAACCACGGTACCTCTGTTGTGGTTTCATCAGGACGTTATGGGACGTGAGGACCCTTAAGGCCAGTTCCACAACGCCATTCTGACTCAGCACAGCGGATTCTCATTTTACCGCAAGGCCGTAATCATAAAAGGGGGGGGGACTGCTGTGTTCTGCCACCCTGATGAGTGTGCAAGGGGCACGTATTGTTTTCCATACGTGGGTGGGACTGCTTTAAACATTTAGATTTATAACTTAGGATGTGTCTTAAAACGAGCATGTGCATGTGTATGTGTGTGGGGAGGGTGGGGGGCATTTTTCTAAAAGTGCGTGGCACATCCGACCCTCTTTTTCCGAAGAAGATAACACAGCTGTGGTTGTCTTAGGGTGTGTTCCCTCTGCCCATGTTGACAGGACAGATCCTTGTCAGAGCCAGCCTCCAACATGCTTCAGGCATGCAGGGTTTGTGATCCCAACAGTATCAGTATGGATGTGACTGCCCTCTGGTGGACACTCTCCGCCGCTGTCAAGAAAGACGTGGAGACGTTGAGCGTCCTGGAGGTTTTGGTGCTCATCAGGGGGCAGTGGTGGTTCCAGATAACTTTTACTGGGGGGCCAAAGGAAGGGGGGGGGCAGTGTTTAACTATTTATCCTCTTTTTGAAGTCGCTTTGGATAAAAGCATCTGCTAAATGAATAGTACCATTGAGCATAAGATACATTGTGATTTGAGATGTTAAAATACTCTGAACTACTATCATTCTTATGAAACACTTTCAAAGTGCTTATAAAAGTACCTGTATTCATGTACCCAATCACATCACAGATCCAAAAATCAGTTGGGATTGAGAGAAACGAAATGACAGTCATGCAGTTCAAAAGTGTGCGAGAAGAGGGCGCCCCCGGGTAGACGGCTGCCTCTCACTTAGTGAGAACCCGAGACGACATCCTGGATTGTCCGCCCCGAGAGTACACGGAACGGGTTTGCGTAAAATTGCTTAAAAAACGCAATACCTTTTTTTCCGGACAGCAGAGGGCGCCAAACACACAAACTGCGTAAAAAGCCGCCCCTCTCGCCAGAAAACGCCGCCCCTAATTTAACCGGTCGGCCCATGCCTAAAACCGCCCCTAATTGTGGACTCAATAATACCATCCTCTCAAGAGGTTTGGTTCCCTAGACAGTAACTAACCCTTTACCCTTCTTAAGTTTCTATTTATCAATGCCTGACATGCTTGCCAGTGCTGTACCGAAATCGGTGACGTAATGACTGTTGTGTTCTCATGGTTTGCCAATGTTAGGATTAGGGTTAGGATTAGGACTCTAACATTTATTGAACTGTATGAATGGCACTACTCTGGCTAGTGGACGTAGCTTTTAAACATCCATGTCAACATGAATAACGAATGGAAAGGTGAACAATGCAGCATGCACAGTTTTCACCAAACTGGAGCATGTTGGGGCCCCGATGGTTCTGACAGCAAAACATAACGAAACCTTTCTGCATTTCTGGTGTGTATGTCTGAGGCTCCCCTCCCCTCCCCCCCCCCACTCCTCCCCTCCCCTCCCCCCCCCCCCCCCTCCTCCCCTCCCCTCCCCTCCCCTCCCCTCCCCCCCTCCTCCCCTCCCCCCCTCTTAAACTGCAACCCACGAGACATTCACACAGGAAGTAGAATCAGCTTCTAAGGAACACTCTGTGCCTCATCTGAGGCCGGCAGGAAGTGCTCACATGCTGCAGCCCCCTCGCCTGTGCCCACCACATGCTAAGAGCGAGACCGTGTGTGTGTGTGTGTGTGTGTGTGTGTGTGTGCATATTGTGTGTGCGTGCGTGTGTAGAAGCAATATGTTTTATCTGCACTTGCAAATGGCATTGTGCATAAATCTTTCTCGTGACATTTAATCCAATAATTATATTGATTTTTCTATCACATTTTTGGTGTGCTTAGTGCTTACCACATTGTGCTGCTGACTAATACAAACGTTTCCACCTGTTCAGCGTTCGTGCACGAGCTGACGCCAAACGGAAAGATATGCCACCCCATCCAATCCAAGAAAATATTTTATTACAATCACACATCTGCACGTTAATCACATTTGTTTATCAGCCAATACATCATGACAAACATCAATCTGAAGTAACAGTTATCCATGAAAAGTACATTCAGCCCTATGCTCCCATATCAGAATAAATACCCATGCTGCCTATTAGTTCTACTGCCTTCTGACTTAGTGTTTCTGGACGTCTCATGCATGTCAACGCACCCGACAAGAGGCCCAGCCTCTTTCACCAATAAATAAAAGCTTGTGCTTTTTAAGGGGTCCCCCTTTAGACTTTGTAAAGCCCAAAGAAGTTGCCGTTGTGGTTATGACTGATCATGTCCGGTCTGGACACATTCACGTAGATCCCGTCACCCCCCTGGAGCTGATGGACCGAGCCCAGATGACTACCGGACGACCACAGCTGCTGTTCTCCGTTGGAGCGACAGAATCCCTCCCTGCGGGCCTGCATCAGAATGAGGTCCTTGGAGTGCCCTGGTCTCCTCAGGAGAACAGTGTGGATCAGCCCATCTGTGGGAGAGCAGTGCTTGATGAGGTATTCCACCCGTGAGTAGACTTGGTACAGTCCGGTGTGGTTCACCTGCAGTTCCCCTGCTCGGTACACCACCCCCCCCTTGGTGAATGCCCGGCCTGTCTGGGGCTCCCAGCCCAGAGTCTTCTTGGATCCAGCTTGGCCATACCCTGCTGCGGAGAATAGGGGGGAGCAGAGGACGGCGTTAGAGAGTGGAGGAGGGGTGAGGAGGAGAGGGGAGGGGAGGAGGGGAGGAGGGGAGGAGGAGAGGGGAGGAGGAGAGGGGAGAGGGGAGAAAGGGAGGGGAGGAGGAGAGGGGAGGAGAGGAGGAGGGGCGAGGAGGAGAGGAGGAGAGGGGAGGAGGAGAGGGGAGGAGGGGAGGAGGAGAGGGGAGGAGGAAAGGAAATGAAGACTGGAGCTTACCAATGACATGGGCTGCAGGTCTTTCATCAGTCTCCTCTCTAGGTCGTTCTGCTTCCTGGAGACCTGGAATCATGACAGCCAAATTAGCTGCAGGACACCCCTGTTTTCTTATTCCCCTTTATGAGATTACTGGACAGAGGGGGATGCTGAACAGTGGTCTATTAAGCAGAATCCAAAGAATGAGGGAGGGAGGGAGGCAGGAGAGAGAGAGGGAGGGAGGGAGGCAGGGGGAGAAGGAGAGAGAGAGGCAGGGGGAGAGAGAAAGAGAGAGAGAGAGAGAGGGGGGGGGGGGAGACTCACCAACTTGCTTCTGTAGCACAGGCCCCCCATTTTGTGTAGATATTTCCTGTTTAAGGAGAAATACATATTTCAATGCTGTGCAAGACAACAAACCATTTCCTTTTCTGATCTGATAGCCTTTCTAACACCAGAGTTCAGATATTTTGTGGTAGAAGGTGATGAGCAGAGATGTAGAGCTGACAACATATCCTGTTAGGCCAGACTGGTGACCACAACTTGGATGTTGCAGTTCAGCAGTGTTTAAATGTCACAGCTCAAATGCAGATGGGTTTCAAACCCCCTGCGAAAATGTATGGTCGTTTGTTTTACATAATTTCCATCTACCTTCTACTACCACCGACCTCAGACTGCCCACTCCATTTCCAGGATTGTGATATCACACTGAGAAATCGCACTGCAAGTTTACACAGCAGCAAATTGGAAAAAACGGGGTAACAAATACTTATATAATCAGAAGCTTTTGACGACAGCGAGAGCAATAAAAAGGTCTCTATGGCTATTCTCCTGAGTATTCAACTAACTCACAACTCAATACTTTTTAACTCACTCATCCTTGCAAATCTCACCCTTCCTTCCACCCCATTAAATTCTTCAACTTTCCAACACATTACATGTTCTCTAATCAATTTCAACCCCCCCCCCCCACACCCACACACACAAACCCTCTGATCTTCTCCCCTTGGCGTCGTCTCACCTGTTGCACCGTAGCAAGTTCCATCTGTAGCCTGTGGATCTGCAAGGCCCCCAGTCCCAGAGCTGCAAACACCAGCAGCAGGACAAACAGCACAGCCAGCAGCAGGGCCCCCTGGCAGGGCCACTCCTTCCCCCCCCGTCTCCTCACCCTCTCTTGGGCCGGGGGGAACATCCAACAGGGGACCAGGTCTGGAGGATGGACCGTGGAGGGAGGATCTCTGCCGTGGTCCACCATGAACACCTGGGGGTATGGAGTGGTCATGCTGCAGGACATGGAGTGTGTGTGACTGAGGAGTGTGTTCTCTGCAGACAGGAAAGGTGGTTGTATAGCACCTCTGGCTTGAAGGTTCCACCCCCACACAAACGTCACTTCTCTCTCTCCCTCTCTCTCTCTCTCTGATGTACCTCAGTACCTTTCTCACTTCCTGTTTGGCTGGAGGTTTCCTTCGATGTTAGCATGGATGACCCATGCACGCTTCAAGCCGGGTTAAAGAGGACAACTTCCTTGAGGGCTGAGGTTGGTTGAGGGGCAGTTTTATGAGCGTGTGTGAAGCCCTCTGTGACATTGACATTAAAAAGGGCTCTACAAATATATTTTTTGAATTTAAAAGGATCAACACACTGTTACACTGTTTCACACTCAAGAATACTAATGAAAACCGCCCAACTTGTTGGATTTTATGTCACCACATATTTTATATATATATATATACATACACACAAACATAAATACATACAGACATACTGACTACCACATATTACATAAAGGGAATGTACAAAACATACATACAAACATACATGTAGCTCATACATATGCACAATAATTCAAACAGGTATAGATGTGTGTTCCAGTGTTTCCAGAGTTGGGAGGTATATCTGGTATCACTAAGTGCAGGGCTGGTTAAGGTAATTAAAATTGTATTATTTGACTCTGTTAATCAGCAAATGAATCTGTAGATAAAATTCCTCAGCATCAATTTTTCTTTCTCTTAGTCTTTACTTTAACGCAACCTTTCCCACCAGTACCTCACTTTCAAAGGAAGTTAAGAGGTTTAACTGACCTAACCACCATCGTGGTCTTTCCTGGCAAATGCACCATTCGAAAGAAAAAGTATCAAGCTCTAAAGGGGGTTTATGTAATCACACCCTAAAATGCTTACCGTGGCAACTTTAGAGATGAGTCAAAGACGACCCAATTTGAAACTAGTTGGTGGCTTTCCTGCTGAATGAGCTACCGCTGCATCAAATACTTGAACAAATCTCCAAATATTAGCCACAAAACCTGTCATCTTCAGAGACTGGCGCCGATCTCACAGGGTACTCAACAGTGTGGATGACAACTTCAATATCAAAGTCTGACCTGAGTTAAAACACTTTCCTGCAGGATAGCGTGCCATAAACAGAAAATCTCTTCACTCATTTCTACTTAATACTGACAGCTTTAGACACAGTTTGTTTGTAAACAGTGATGCAGCATTTAAGTCAGTTTCAAAAGTGCACACTGATACGTTAGTGGGAAGATGCTCTGCCACATGAAAAAGAACAGAACGCTGACATCTGCTTTCATCTTGCCTGTGTGAGAACTAAGGGCATGTTGGGGTAGAGAGAGAGAAGGGGGAGGAGAGGGGAGAGAAGGGGGAGGAGAGGGGAGAGAAGGGGGAGGAGAGGGGAGAGAAGGGGGAGGAGAGGGGAGAGAAGGGGGAGGAGAGGGGAGAGGGGAGAGAAGGGGGAGGAGAGGGGAGAGAAGGGGGAGGAGAGGGGAGAGGGGAGAGAGAGGAGAGGGGAGAGAAGGGGGAGGAGACAAGTGGGGAGAGAGAGAGAAGGGGGAGGAGAGAGGAGAGGGGAGAGAAGGGGGAGGAGAGGGGAGAGAAGGGGGAGGAGAGAGGAGAGGGGAGAGAAGGGGGAGGAGAGAAGTGGGGAGAGAAAGAGAAGGGGGAGGAGAGAGGAGAGGGGAGAGAAGGGGGAGGAGAGGGGAGAGAAGGGGGAGGAGAGAAGTGGGGAGAGATAGAGAAGGGGGAGGAGAGAGGAGAGGGGAGAGAAGGGGGAGGAGAGAGGAGAGGGGAGAGAAGGGAGAGGAGAGGGGAGAGAAGGGGGAGGAGAGAGGAGATATAGAGAAGGGGGGCGGGCAGAGAGGCAATGCAAAGACAGAGGAGAGCAAGACAGAAAGAGATAGAGACGTGTGGGCGAAAGGGTCGACCTTTTCCTCCTTTGAAAGCTGTCATTTTCTGCTTACTAGAACGCATCTCCCTTCCATACAATTAATTATTTCCATCAGTGTGGCCATTTCGTCTATCTGCAAGCACCACAGCACAGTCATCTTGTCTTGTCTGTTCTCCCTCTCTCCATCTCAACCACACAGGGTCCTCACGTAAAGCTGACTGACACGGGTAGAGAACAAGATGGCAGTTGTGATATAAACTTGGAAATCAACAATGTACGTGTTCAGCTGCACATAGTTCTGCTTTCTTTTTTTTATTTTATCTTATTTTTTTATTCTCTCTATACATGAGGAAGTCCATATGTATACTTCCTAATCATTTGAATTGATCCATTATTAGATGATCACCTAGGTGGATAATAAAAAAATCTCTCATTTTCGACTGGAACTATTCAGTAGTTCATAAACAACTTGAATGTGTAGTCTGTAAACAGTCTTTCTCTGTAAATGCACACAACTTCACAATAAAGGTCACTAAAAGGTAACAGACATGGATGAAAATTGGCAAAAGACTTGCTGTGTGTGAATGCTCTTGTCTGCTAAATACATCACAAGAAAACACTGGTCTGATTTGATGGATAATCATCTGCAGTACACATGGATGTTTATTCTTTTGGATTTTGGAGTGCCATATCAAGAAAGTATTAAGAACATTATTCAAAATTCCTGCATTGGTTTAAAATCTACAGTACATCAAAGTTGAACTGCATGACCGCAAACACCCCTTGTATTTGCGCATGTCCTGTCAATGGAAGCAGCCCTGTTCTGTCCACCCCTCCAGTCCAGGGCCTCGTGTATCTGGAAGTTCACCCCTGCCCCACCCTTCCAGTCCTGGCTATCATGTATCTGAATCCCTCCCACGTCCCAGAAAACCCAGGCCCTTAGGTAGAGGAGGTTCACACAGTGTCGTGGGAAACTGTGTCTTTGGACTAGAGGGCAACACATCAGTTCACTCTACTACCCCAGATGCAACCCTGCTTCCAAGAAGTGTTGCATTTAAAGCACGACAGTGGAGCAGCTGGGGACGAGGTGGTGTTGAGGGGCTGTGGGCTGTGTGGTTGCCTGCATTCAAACGAGTGTTCGGGTAACTGAGTCAGCAAATCTGCTTTCAGCAGCATCTGATGTAACTACTGAGCATGTGGTCATGGTGATGACTGATAACACAGCAGTCGATTGACAGATGAATCACTCCCCCCCTCCACTGCAGGCAGTAGAACAGCTCACCAGTTTCCTTGTCCCACTTCACATCATACCTAGAGCATCAGGGAAGAGCCGGTGAACACCTTTCCTCCATACTAAAATCCGTAAATATGCAAAGATGAAATCAATGTCAATAAATGACAAGAAGGATTTTTTAAATATATATATATTTTTGTGGATGGAAAAATCCATCTCGTAATTTTTATTGACGTCATACATTTTATCTTCATGCATTTACGGATATATATACACACACACACACATATTTCTTTATATATATATAAACCGCTTGTATATTCACACAAATCACCTGATTCCTATTTTAAGTAAACGTCTCCTTGCTTGTCACGTTGCAGATTCCTCATCTGAGGACGAGTAGCAGGCTAGCCCCAGGACATGTCCCATACTGTCCCCTGTCTCCACATCGAGTCCCAGGACATGTCCTGTCCTGTCCCCTGTCTCCACATCTAGCCCCAGAACATGTCCTGTCCTGTCCCCTGTCTCCACATCTAGCCCCAGGACATGTCCCATCCTGTCCTCCGTCTCCACAGCATTCCTCCTTGTCCTCCCCTCCCCCGCAGAGACACAGTCCATCACTGAGCCTCGCCCCCCTCCCCTCCTCCCACCCCGTTCCCCTGCTCGCCCGGGGGAGCCAGGCCCTCTGGCCTGGGCGATGGCCCGGCCCAGGGGGGAGCTGTGGAGGTTAGGCAGGCCTGAGAGCAGCACCCTGGCTATGCTGGGCGTCTGGGAGGAACCAAGCTCCACCGGGCCTCGACACCCAGCTAGAGCCACTGCCAGTCGGGTCCGGTCGAAGGAGAGGGGCTGGTCCTGGTCGGCATGGCCTGACTCTGATGCTAGGGGGCTGGGGTCGGCGCTGGCAGCGACTACAGAGTAGCGGGACTCTGATTGGCGATCCTCTTTCTCGTGGGCTAAAGTGTTGTCACTTCCTGTCCTGTCGTGAGCCCCTTCGCAGTCTCCTTCCGCCCGTGGTGTGCTCCCGTGACCTGAATCCAGCGGCACACAGCGTGGTTTCTTAGCTACGGGGGAATCACATGACATCATTTCATAAGAAGCAATCGCTCCACTACAGCTGACCTCATAACCCAGATGTTATCAGATGTTAGTTTATTTCCTCCAGGAACTCAATGACACGTATTGAGGAACTTGTTGCACTTGTTGGTTAGTTGTAACTGATTTAGCTACTTGTACTCACTGTGAATTATATTATTGTTGCTTGCTTTGCTCCAGGTACACTCTAGCACTTTCGTGGATCATGTCGTTAATTGTAACTCGTTTAATTCCATGCTCTTCTGGTTCTACCCATTGGCTCTTATTTGCTTTTCACAATGTCTGCTTCATGTTTTGGCTACCCACATTGTGTTTGGGGTTATCTGGTTGTCTATGCACCTTTAGCTTTGGATAAAAGCGTCTGCTAAATAACTAAATGTAAATGTAACCCATTAAGAGGCTATATGTAGAAACTACTATGAAGAAACTGAAACTTACTACCTTCATATCTGAAGACGGTGACATCATCACTGCAATGCCATGACTAAGGGCAGTAGAGCACCACAGAGCTAAACTATTTGCCGACTGACCGTAGCCGACAGAGCGGAGGGGGTCTTCCCTCTTCTTAGCGTATGCCCGTGGAGTCCAGGGCTGGTGTTTGCAGGAAGGGTCTAGGGCTCGCAGCTTCGACAGAAAGCGTTTGTACTCCTTCTCCAGACCCTCGATGCAGAACTGAAACTCTGCTATCTTTCTCTCAGGGTAGTGAGATAGCTGTGACTGCTGTTTGGACGGGTCAGAAACGTTTTTCAGTCACGTCCCCACTTTGAAAATGTTGCAGGTACCCAGTACCATTCTAATTCAAACCTTATTCTATAGCACAGTATAACCCTCCTCCCAATTCATGATCAACAAGACAAAATCAATGTAGAGGTCCCATTGTCAGACACTTTAGATGCAAACTCTCCCCATCAAAAAGGGCCTTATTGACCCTTTAGACATGCTAACTCCTGACTTGGATAACTACCTGGAGATAGTACTCGATCTCTCTTTTGATGCTAGGGATCCACTTCTTCACTGCAGAGGCGGAGTTAAGGGTTGCCTGTGAAAAAGTATGATCGGGTTAATGCAACGTCAAACAGAAAGTCACTTCTGGAGAGGCTGAACGTGCTTGCTGAATTGCTCGTAGCAAATACAACTTACAAGTTTGGGTCTACGTTCATGGATATCTTTTATTCGACCCTCTGTTCAGAAACATGACAAAATGCATTAGCAAAATTCCTTTAGAATATGGATCTGCGTAAATCTGAACATCGATGGGGAATAGTATAGCTTACAAACAAGCTAGCTCGGTTAGCTAGCTAGTTTCACTTGTAATGTATCGTAAATATGTGAACTAACACTTGCCCTCTCTTTCCTTCTGAAGCCATAATCTGTTCAATTTTCCTTGCTGTTTTTCTTCATTCCTCGCCATCGGACATGCAACCACAGCACGGGGAAACCCACTTCCTATTTGAGTTTGAGAAGGTAAACGTCACGTGACATGTGACGTAGTTTTTGCGCTCTAACTGCCCTTGACAGCTGAATTAAAAAATATATTTTGTAAAAAAATCGATTGATTTCCTTTAATTTGCTTCATGAGAACTTGAGGTTTTAATCCCCGATTGAACTGCACATAAATGCAGTCAGTAGAGGCATTGCCAATGTGGATGTAATTGATTCCAATCAAGTGTTATATCAAATGGTAATAGCCTACAGCATGTCTCTACAACTATTGGAGGTAGGGGCGGGATGTGTGCATGCAACCGCCATATTTGGCTTTATGGACTTCTCCCATGAAGTTCTGTTCAGGATTCTCTGAGTGCTCCGTCCCTTATTTGTCTCTGCAGTAACGTCTCTGAGGGCTAGTTTGTTTGTGTTTATTTCACTGTTTGACAGCATACTAACCAAGCCTTACAGACACCAAAAAGGACAAACATTTCTCACATTTATATTCATGTTTATTCATTTAGGTTAAAGGTTTGCAGGGCATGCCTTAAATAGGCCTACATCATTGGCCTTTCATCCAATCATCCATTGTCACTCCCGGTGGGAATTTGGTAATGGCGGTGGACCCACTGTCATCCCCAATAAGGCCTTTTCTTCGGTATGACGTGCCTGGTGGCAGTCATACCTTGGCAGTCATACCTTGGTGGCCTGGTGGTAGTATTTTACTGATTGGTATGCTTTTTTCACCTGTTTTTTTTTTGTTCGGCAATCGACCTCTTTTTACTCTGGTCAGGGTATCAGGCTGTGAACATAACTGAAATTAGTGATTTAACAATTTAAACAATTCATCGCGGCCTCTTGAACACCCACAGTTAATGGCTCAAGTTAAGGAGGTACAGAAGTAGCCTGTTCTAGTAATCTGCTTGATAAGTTTCCCACATCAAATCAAATACAAAAACGGTTGGTGAACTGACTATCACTATTTTCATTTCAGATCCATGATACTGTAACACTTTACCGTTTTTTACAATTGCTACAACAGTTTTCTCAATACCTTTAACATGTTTCCTAAACTCTTAACACATTTAGCACAACATCCGTCTGTGTAGGCTGTACAATTAACACATTTCTTGTTGCTTTGACACAAAATCATGTTCAAAACCTAAATTATTGGCTAGAGTCAAAGTGAACAGTTGTTTGTATTGTGAATTGCAAGACAAATATATCCCCTGTATTTTATTCCATTGCTACTGAGAAACAGCTGAAGTTATGCAAATACTGTACATCACAGGTGATTCCCAACTAAACACTCAGGTGTTGAGGTTCTTTCAATTGCATGACCATATGGTATAGACAGTAAAGAGGACCTCTTAAGGCTGATCTGGTGTGGAAAAAGAACAATATAGAGCAACACAAGAAAGTAAGAATACAGTAATGCCTGCACGAGGGAGAAGAAGACAAGTACCAGGACAAGGGAGAGGAAGACAAGTACCAGGACAAGGGAAAAAGTGACCTAAGTATTGAGAAATGTGTCCCAGCGACTGTAAAAAACTGTAAAAAAAAATTGTTGAACAATTTGTATTGTAAACCACCCAGTAATGCTTGCCTAATTATAGTGAAAGTAATTTAACGTGTTATAGCATGGATTTTGTTACATGCTATAAAAACAAACACAATATTTAGGTATTCCTACTCACCTCATCCACAATGACCCCTTGTGTATAAAACCTACATAAACCTTTAATTAAACTATAAAACCTAAAAGCCACTGACCTCCTCAGCTGTGACTGTGATGACCAGGACCAGGACCAGGACCACTACCAACAGCAGACTTCTCATTTCTCCAACTGGGAAATAGCACATGAATCAGGTCTCAAAGGGGTTATTGCAAACAGTGGATCTCAAAATGTTAGAATCATTTCACATGCCTTAGCAATATAATGTGTTTTCACTGGATTGCCACATCACAGCTGGAGTATAAAATGGTGTTGGTATACAGTGGAAAAATATACAACTAAACTCAACATTAAAAAAAACTACTCAAATATATTCACCTGAGTTCCTGTCTGCTGGAGACAATCTACAGTTTTAAGTATGAATTCTAGAACATTTGACACAGAACATGAGTTATATTAGTCATGCGGAGACTTTGTAAAATATTATATTTTGAAGTATGAATGTCTGAAAACACCTGCGACCTTCGGAGTCCCAAACAATGAAACGGTATACATATAACTCTCACCTGCTTACCAGAAACACCTGAATCCCTCTCAGACAGAAGAAGGCCGACCCTTAAATATAGTACAGAACAATGAAGGACAGCCCAGCACATGGTAGAACAATGAAGGATAGGATATCACATGGTAACGATAGGCAGACACATTTGAATTCTCTCTCCAAGAAGAGGTGCAAATTTGGTAGCTATAAAAGTACTGACTTTTTTTATCTTCCTATACATTTAGTCATTTACATTTAGTCATTTACATTTAGCAGATGCTCTTATCCAGAGCGACTTACAGTAAGTACAGGGACATTCCCCTGAGGCAAGTAGGGTGAAGTGCCTTGCCCAAGGACACAGCGTCATTTGACACGGCCGTGAATCGAACTGGCAACCTTCAGATTACTAGCCCGACTCCTTAACCGCTCAGCCACCTGACTATACTGCCTTAGGATGAGGAGTAGAGATACCATCCTCTTTTATTAAAGCCGTTAGGGAAGTTTACATATATCAACAGGATGACTCATTTATCTTACTTTTATTACCAGTGACTGGTTACTGTCACACTTGTCTGAAAGACTGGAGAAAAGCACTAACATTGTGAAGGCACAACAGTTGTGACACTCTTCCTTCTTACAGCACGACCCAATAAACAAAGTAAATATTAGTTTAAGGCCCCGCATTGGACATTTTGTAATTTAATTTTTTTGCCTATCAAAGGGCCCCCTACACAATTTTTGTTTAGGGCCCTCAAAACTCTAGGGTTTATGCCAAATGCTTTCATTGGTTGAGAAGTGTGATGACGTTCACCCCCCCCCCCCCCCCTCCCCCCAATCATACTGAGCAATCAAATTGCCCATACATCCAGCCTTGCAGTGAGCAACGACTTTCAAAGTAATATATTTTTTTTTTTTTTTACTGCGTTAATGCAAGATCAAATAATTGTCTGCGTTATTTCATTAATGTGTTAATGTATGAGTTGCCAAATCCGCTTAAAATAAGGCTTCTTCCTTCTAATGGTAGAAACATTCCTTTTTAATTGTAATATGAATATAAACAGCTATGACTAATTTAAAGCAAGGTGATACCTTCCCCTTGTGGTCTGTTTGAGAACATACATAAATATGATACAGATCTCAAATTCAATTTTTTGGCACCTACGTTCATTTCACCATAAAAGAAAGCAAAGTATAATTGTATTTATCGGACCACATGACTAGCCAGTTAAACAATATGCTTCTGATTAATCTGTTACCATATACACCTTACATTTAATCATTTATTGTCTTAGGCTAGTATAGGTCTTGTCTTAGGCTAGTATAGGTCTTGTTTTAGGTTAGTATAGGTGATTATGTGTAATAGTGTATAATGTGTATCATTGTATTTTGCATAATTTTTTGTATATTAGGATGTTTATTATTATTATTTTATTTTATTTGAGTATGTTGTTCTGTGCACCTGACAACAAAACTTAAACTTGAAACATGTATTCCCTGACTCATTCATGACAGGATCAACAATTCACTTCGGTCTATTTGATGAGCAGCATCTTCTTCTTAAGCAGAGTAGCGGTGTCTTCATGCTCGCGGGTGTCCCCATCTTCCGCCACCTTTAGTGGCGTCTTCCCCACATTATTGGTGGCCTGGAGGTCAGCCCTCCCCTTCCTCTCTCCCTGTCCCCAGCCCACCAGCCTCTTGACTGCCTCCCGGTGGCCAGAACGGGAAGCGCAATGCAAGGGGGTGTCCTTGCTGTTATCCAGAGCGTTGATCTTCGCGCCGCCGCGAAGTAGCAACTCGACAACGCCGTCGTGGCCTCTCTCGGAAGCGGCGTGGAGAGGGGTCCTCCTCCACGCATTCCTCTCGTCCACATCTTTCTTCTTTAGCGACGAGAGGAGAGCCGTGACCACGCCGGCGTGCCCGTGGGCGGCTGCCTGATGCAGAGGGGTGGAGCCGTCCATGTCCTTAGCCCCTCCCTTCGCCTTGTGGGCCAGGAGTGACGTCACGGCGTCCAGTCTGCCCTCCGCGGCAGCCAGGTGCATAGGAGTCCTCTTTTCCTTGTCCGTGGCGTTGGGGTCGGCCTTCGCAGAGAGCAGAAGCCCCACCACGGAGCTCTCTCTCTGGGTCGAAGCTGCCCAGTGCAGGGCTGTCCTCCCCTGTCGGTCCCTGGCCCCGGTGTCTGCCTGGCCCTTCAGGAGCTCTGTCACAGCCTCTGCCTGGCCCTGCTGGCTGGCCATGTGCAGGGCTGTCAGGCCGTCCTGGTTTACTGCATTCACCTGGTGTGAATTCATACATCATAACAGCTATTGTGAAATCAACATGATCTTCATACAGTCTTAATATACAGTATTTAGTCTTACTATGCTATAGTTGCTATTAGCATACTGCTTAAACTAATTGCTATTAGCATACTGCTTAAACTAATTGCTATTAGCATACTGCTTAAACTTGCTAAAATGCTTAATACATTTTATGGTTTAATAACTTGAATTAACATGACATACTTTTTACCTTCACAAAAAACACGAAAATTAATACATGAGCGATCAGAGGACAAGCTGGAACTATGTTACCTGAGCACCAGAGTTCAGCAGTAACCCCACTAGAAATGACCTGTTGAGCTGGGCTGCGACATGCAGAGGTGTGTGGGCCTTAGGCCCCGGGGTGTTGGGGTCGAATCCCCTCTCCAGGAGATCCTGAGCTATGGGCACACTCCCGCTGTGGGCAGCCAGGTGCAGGGCTGAGCACAGGTTCGGAAGTGTCGCGTCCACGAGAGCATGTTTGGCTGCCAGGGCTCTGAAGATAAATTTAAAAAGCATTGTTGTGATCAGATCCAGTCATCTACATGCATCATAGGTGTGGTCTGGGTGGAGGTCTGGGTGAAGGTCTGCTACCTGAAGACTTCCGTGTGTCCCAGCTCGGCTGACAGGAGCAGAGGGGTGTATCCCTGTTGGTCACGGGCATTCACGTCCGCCCCACAATCAACCAGAGCGGCGACCACTTCCTCCTGGTTCTTCTTCACGGCCGAGAGGAGTGCAGATCCAAGGGCCTCGGAACCGAGTGCCCCTGCAGCGTGAGCTGGGGTTTCAAAACAGGTATACGTAGAAACGTGAGCACATCTACACACACACACACACACCATGAGAGTAAATGGGTATCTGCAAAGTCTCTGATGTGGAGGGTGGTAAACCAGGGGGTCAGATGGCTGAGCGGTTAGGGAATCAGGCTATTAATGAGAAGGTTGACAGTTCGATTCCCGGCCATGCAAAAATTACATTGTGTCCTTGGGCAAGGCACTTCACCCTGCTTGCCTCGGGGGGAATGTCCCTGTACTTACTGTAAGTCGCTCTGGATAAGAGCATCTGCTAAATGACTAAATGTAAACCAGGCTGCGGTCCTACATACTCAGAAGCAGGCGGAGGATGGGGCCCCGGTTGAGCTCCAGGGCTGTTTCTATGACGACTCGGTCGACCGTGGCTCCTGCTGACAGCAGGACGGTTGCGGTCTTCTCACAGCCGCGGCTAACCGCGTGGAACAGGGCTGTCCATTTGTGGTTATCCCTAGCATCCACCACAGCCCCACACTGCAGGAGAACCTCAGCCAACCGGGAGTCATCCTCCCTGGCTGCTGTATGGAGGAACGAGCCCTGGGCCTGGTTCTTGGGGAGTTTCCTCTCCTCCTCTACCAGGGTTTTGACTGTACCCAAGTGCTTGTTTTTCACCGACAGATGCAGGGGGGTCTTCGACTGTTTATCCAGGGCGTAGATGGGGGCACCGGCGTTCACGAGGCCCCTGACTGCCTGGCTGTGACCCCTGAGGGCCGCTCTATGCAGGGGTGTGTAGCCCTCTTCGTCCCTGACATCCAGCTGGGCTCCTCTGTGTAGGAGCAGCTCGATGATGGACAGGTGGCCGTGTTCTGCAGCCACGTGCAACAGCGTCTCATTGGAGGAATTGACCGCGTTGACGTCTGTGTCTTGTAGAATCTCCTCTAATGAGGAGAGCTCCCCCAATGCAACGGTGCTGAATAAACTTCCTGTTTTGGGTAGTGTTGTGTTTTGTTCCTTTCCCTTTGCCACTTGGCGAGTTGCACCGTCATCCTCTTTCTGAACCTTAGGCTTCCTACTTCCTTTAGAAGTACTTTGAGTTACAACAGGGCATGTATTTTTAACCAATCCCTGCTTGTCCCTCTCCAACAGATACCCAATCAGCTGTCTCCTGGAGTCACGTAAGTTATCATTCACGCACCCCACATAGGCTTTGATCTTCTGGTACAGGTCAGGCTCCGTCAGCATCAGACATGGGTGAAAGAACTTCCGACATGCCCTCTCCCCCTTGGAGACCAGCACGTCCAGGACCCTGGAGTTCCTCTCCTCGCTCGTCCTGAAGGACGACAGGATCACCGATCTCTTCCCGGGGGGCACGACTCCCTCTGTGACGAGGAGGTCCAGCAGGTCCTCAGTGTGGGAGATCCCAGAGACCAGATCCTTCCGCTTCGCTCGAATCACGTCAATCGCGTAAGGGTTGGTGGAAATCTGCGAACGTTTGGAAACTCCTTGAACGTTTGGAAACTCCTTTGGTAGAATATTAAACATTTTAGCCGTCCTTTTAAAGGCCGAAAGGTACATGAATGCACCTGTGTGTGTCTGATCACCGAACAAGCCTCAGTGTGCCTTGTGTTTATTACATCTGCCCAATATCTCACCGTAGCAACCAGGTCAATAGAGAAGCCAGTAACTGTATATCCTACCTAGCTTTATCTGGCCTTTGTTTGAATGAGAACAAACCTGTGTCAGTGGTGAATACTGTTTAAGCCTACCAGGTGTACTTGCCGACCTTCAAATCGATTTGGATTAAGCTTCACCCACTACACTATGTCTGTGCACTCAATGAGTTGACAAATATGACCATATAGCAGGGTAGAATAGCAAGACACTTCATTAGGGCTTCTGCTATGTTGAACTACAAGCTAGCACTGTATGTGCATGAGCATACCCTTACAAAAAAGAAGTATATTAAAGTATAGTACAAGTATACTAAAATATGGATTGTACACTTTTAGTTCACGTTTCATATACTTTTAAGAAGTACACTTAGAAACTAGTTCACTTTTGATATACTTTTAAGTATGCTTTGAAAATAGATCACTTTTGATTTACTTTTAAGAAGTATGCTTTAAAACAGAAAATGGTATTAATTTCTTCTGGAGTAGGATGTACGTTTTCTATTATTATACAGCGAAAACGGTCAAAATACTTTAAAAGTACATTACAGGTAAAAATGTTTAGATCCATCTTGTATATTCTAATTATTCATGTCTAGGAAAATCTATTATGCATTGCACGTTGAATCTTTTTTGGTACTGAAGCTGTAATCTTAATTACTGCCAAAACATTTTGAAGCCCTATACTCTTATACTAATAATTATCAATTGGAGTATTAATGGAAAAAGCTACTTGAGAAAGAAGCAGGTAGAAGGGTTGCATTATGCATTGAAATGCAGTGAAAAAATTAAGATAGCGTGAGTCATTGGCTCGTCAATTTCCATGATGCAAGGCGGTAAAGTGTTCAAATGTGCTGGTAAGTTTGCGTTCTATATGCTAATTTCCTTACACACATTATTACACATTTGTATCAGTATCAGTAGTTACAAATAGTATCATAGTCAGCAATGAGAAATGAAAAGCTTTACGTTCATTTAGCACAATAAATCTGATTCATTTCTTTAGTACGTCCTTCAAAAATGTTGTCTTTACAAAGCAGCATAATGCTTAATCAACCTGAGGACAACTCTGCATGCTGAGATCTCTAGGTTGGCAACAGTGTTTTAGTGTTCAGTCTGCCAGAAGATTGGTGAGGCTGCCGAGTTCCCGTAAAACACACATCTTCCGGGATGACGTCTCTATTTTGGGCCGGCTTAAAGCCTTATATGGTCATGGGGCTACCGTTTCCGGGAATGATGTCATGATGCCCCCACGTTTCAGCAATCGCATCAAAGCAGATTTGCGCAGTGATGATAAATCTGTAAACAAGGTGCGTGTTTATTGAATGCAATATTCTGATAGCAAATGAAAGATTTCCACCTGAATTTCCACTCTTAAAATATAAAGATTTAAACCAATGGTCTTCACTGTGATTCTCCCTTTGTTGATTATAAACTTATCCTTTATGTTATTGTACTCTACCTTTCATAGTTCATAACTAGGTTACTTTGTCTATTATTTTGTCATGAACAATATCTGTGCTGGCTTGATAACAGCGTTTGAAAGTGATTTAGCCAGTGAAATGATTGCTGTAGAAGCTATGTTTATACAAAATCTACCAAACATGGTGTCAAAACGCATTTTAAAAGTCATCAACCCCTTTTTATTGCAGTTTATGTTAGGTAAAAGACAATAATTTCGAACATTTAACGACTGGAATCTTGGACAATGTCGCCATCGAGTGGTACGCCAGGCTACACGTCCAAGTTCATGTGTGTTTGTGTGTGTTTTTTTTATATGTCGACTGTTCTCGAATCTCCGTGTAACGTTTCAGATGTGCCATTGCCACAGATTGTTCATCACTTAGAGGCTCGTCTATTTGTCAACTTCTCCTCCAACGTTATGGTATATTGCTTACTTTTATTTTGAATGTAGTTAAATTTATTGAAAAGAAAACTCGTAATTTCTAAACTATTTGGTATAATTGTAGCTTTTTAAAAATACAGTCTTCTTAACTATAAACGTTAACCTCAGCGTTGTCAGTTTGGTAACCGACACAGTAACTTACTCCCAACTGTCAACATCAATAGACTGATGCAATATGTGGCCAACATCAAACACCACCACACTATAATGACACAGCTATATTAACTTAAGGCACACAAATTAGTACAGCCTATCATTAACGCAGGAGGCTTCGGTTTAAGCTCAATGAAACACCTTAATAAGAAAACGTTTTGTAGGCTTAATTATTAATAGGTTATTTGCACTTTATTTCCATATAAGTTAAGAAGGACAATAAGGCCCGTGAGTTTTATATAGGCCATTGCATTGATGGGTATTTACATTACTTCTATCGTGTTAGATGGACTTTCCCAAGTGGAGCAGAGGAATTGGGTGGCCAACTCATATTGCACACCAATTTGTAGAGTTGCCCTACATCTGTATTGATGGGAGCTGGGTCGTTGACCCTGAAACATAATCACTTAAACAGGATCGATCCAAAGCACTCATGGAATGTACCTATAGAGAACCTAGGAGCATGTTGCTTTTCAGACATGTCGCAACATGTTTTATTGTGTAGCCTACATACTGACAGCACACCCACTGTCAGTCACTCATACTCACAAAACACAGAGGCATTGTCTCAGTTAACAGATAGTTTATTACATTTCTTAAATATTGATTAGTTTCTGAAGAGCTCAGAAAACAAACATTAAAAATAAAAAGTATTTCATATTACAAATGGTAAACTTAAGTACTCCAAGTTGATCTTATTTACATAAAACAATGAGTGGAACCCCATTAAGCAACTTAACAAAAATAAAAGTAACCGTTGAAGATTTTTAACTTAAAGGAAGAAAACAATAGCCAAAAAGTACATTGTACTGTAACTCAGAAGTCAGGCAGCTTTTGTGAAGTGTTCAGTTATTCACAGCCCTCACGCCCTCCTTTGGCGCCTTATAGGCTACAGCAAAAGTATAGGCTATTGTAAATTTATTTTTACTTTCTAATACTGAATGTCTTCGGGTGGTCACTTCCATGCAGAGCTTGGTCTCAATCAACAAAAGTCACTCTAACATATCTTGTACAAAAAAAAACAACACGAAACACAACAGATCGTGTCATGTTTGTTGCTGTTTATCTCTCTTGTTCACCGGCTTGATGTCCAGGGCACCGTCTCCAGAACGCGCCACCGGAGAGCGCGAGGCACCCAGTCCAAGTGCCAGCCCCGTTCCCTCCGGTCTTGTGCTATATCGTCCTACAACCAATGGTGCGGTTGATACAACCTCGCTATCAAACGATGTCCTTTCGTTCAATTTCTGTTACAGTCTGTCGCCCTTTTAGTCCTTCCTTCAGAATGTCTGAAGTTGCTGCGTAAGCATGAGCTGGCACCCGCTGTTGACGTGGTTCATAACCTTCTGCTTCAGCTGGGCCACCTGCTCGCGAAGCATGTTGGCCGTGGACGCGAGATCAGAGTTTTGAGATTTCAGGTTCTTTACTTTGTCCTCGAGCCGAGAGATTCTTTCCAGCTTCCTCTTCCTGCATTTGGAAGCCGCAATCCGATTCCGCATCCTCTTTCTCTCCGCTTTGATGCGCTCTTGGTTCTCCATGTCAATCGGGGACAGAGGGGGGGTCTCTCCAGGCATCTCTGGGACAATTTGGGGCTCTTCTTTAAGCGCTGCCAGTCGGGGAATAGCGGCAGTAGACTGGCCGTACAGAGGAAGCTGCGGCAGGGCAGTTGAGAAGGACATAGTTGGAGCTGAAGTTGTGTAACTCGGGGCGGAGTTGGTGCTGATCGCGGGGTTAAATGTGCTCAGGTCCTCGTAGACGGGTGAATCAGAGCGCATGGCTACGTTGTTGTTATAGGCAACTGCGCCCGCCACAGACGATACAGGCGGCAGGGTGTTTACACTGGGCTGAGGAGCTGAGTTTACACTAACACTGGGCACGTTGGGCATGTGTTGGTGGTGGAGTTCCGCCAGCGCACGAACGAAGCCCTCTGCGAATCCTTCCTGCGCGTCAGTCACGTTCTTTGGGCAGAGGAACTGTGTCGGAGTCGGTGTTGTGGTTATAAGGCCGTTGCTGGACTGGATGATGAGTTGTTCCAGCTCCGGTGAGGCTAGTTTGAGGAGCCCAACGTCCGGAGATGTCAGTATGTCACTGGCTTTCGCCCGTAGATGAGGTTTGAGAGTGACCATTGGGTCGCCTAGGTTCAGTGTCATGTTGTGTTTCAGTGGCTTCTGGTTGTATCCATAACCCGTGTTATCATGCTGAGAAAAAGCGTTCAGCGAGTCATCATAAAAAGTAGTTTCCATCTTGGTAGACATAGAAAACAAACCACCTACTCGCGTTAGAATGTCTCTGCACAATGTTGTTTTATTCCCTCGTTCCTTATTTCACTACTTTTAGGCGAAATGTTCTCAGTAGAAGTTCTTGGCGATAGCGGCAACGTCCTTTTCTTTATCCGAACTTCTATTCTGAGGAGCGGTCGCGTGTCCTAGAACCAAGTCAAAACTTCAGAACTTGAAAGCGCTCCTCCTTGTCACGCTGAAGAATATTTTGTTTCGTGAGCGAAGACGAACGAGTTCTTTAGAACGCTTCTCCCGCTCTGTCCAGACTTGAAGTCAGTCACGAAAGAAAAGCGCTTTCGCTAACTTCAGTATTTAGTTATACACCACCTGTGATGTTGCTCGCCTCTCTTGAGCGGTGTGTATACTCTGAGAACTACAGCGTGGAGGACAACCTTATCTGCTACCGCTGCCTCTCTAAAAATAACGATGATGTCACGCCTAGGCTCTCCCATTGGCTGGAGGCGATTCGAAGGGCGTGCCCTAATTTTCAGATAAGGTGCGTTGCCTTGACGACCACCCAGAAGATTCTTCCCATAAGTCTCGCTCTCGCGGTGCCTTATGGGATGAAGTCATCGTGTAAGGCGAGGAGCGCAGTGCATCCTGGGATTACGTATTGTTTTTGAATATCTTGTTACCCGCTCTCTCTCTGTGGCTGGATTGCCTGTCGTTTTTACATGAATTTTAGTGCAAATATCTGGATTAAATATTTTTGATATAGACTACATTATTTACTGTAGTTTATATGCTATCCCATTGTGGTCCTTTTTATCATGCTTAATAAAATAAACACAATTATTATCATTTTAGCTTTTGGATAATGGACCAGATTTCAAATCTATTCTATTCCTTATAACTGTCACATGCAACATTATTTTCATCTACTAGTAATAGTCTAGCGTTCCACTGCTAAGTATAGAAAGAAGGTTCAGAATAACGTACAGACAGATCTTTTCACTACCCCATGCATAGCGAGTGGTGGGAGGGTATGCAGTAGCTACTGTGAGTGTTTGGTTTGTTATTGCTGCTGTAAATGTCTCGATGGTGCTCTTGTTTCTGTGCTCGGTCCTGTGGTTGGAAACCTTGCCCCTCTTACTCACACACTCTCACACACACACACACACACATACAGCCAACATATGCTGAGACACTGAGAATAGGATACCTGGGCAGGTAACACATGCCAACACAGCTAAAACCATATTCATCCCCAAGACCTATTAAAGTGAGGATTAAAGAACGTACCACAGCCAACCGTAACACTGACGTCCCATCCTCTTAAAGACCCAGTGCATCCCATAGCTCTCCCTGGGACTGTTGGTAATTAGTGGTGGTCCAGTCCATTGTCCCTTGACCTGTGGTCAGAAATCACCGGGGTTTTAATGGGAGGGTCAACACGGTGCCTCTGACGTACCACCTGCCCCCACGCTGTCTGGGTCACCTTCCCAACCGGCATCTTTACTGCCCTGCCCTCCGTCTCCAGCGCGCCACGCCTTAATACGTCCCCCTGGCGCGACACGTAAATCAGTCCCCTCTGTGTTAGCCAGAGCACACAGGGAAGGTCCAGGGTGGGGTGACCCCACAACGTAAAACACCAGCTCTTTATGGTTTGTAATGTTATCTTTATGTACTGAGTATGTCGGATGTATTAACTACTGCTATGAAAGGCAGCCATTAGGGATCGATAAAAATGGTATCTTGTTTTATTTGATTTCATCTTGCTTTGATTGAAAGCCAGAAGAAGAGATAA
>NC_061075.1:932239-987130 GCF_021917145.1 Hypomesus transpacificus | reverse complement strand
TGCCAATGTTTGATAATGTAATCAAAACAAAAAATCCCCTCTATGTACGTATCCCAAGGTGCACTCTGCATCGAGGAAGGACTATTCTAAACTTTCGGTAAAATGGGTAACCGTATGCGACTGCAAATTCATTTTATCAGTAATTGGTAGTCCACAATTAGGATAGCCTAAATACTATTTGGATTATGTCCTATTTTACATTTGATTGCACGTGTCGTTTAACCACAGGCGGTCGCATGAGCACCTACAAATGTTAAATTCAGTGATGTGGGCTTAATTATCGATTTCTACTAGGAAACTACACGGTCCACTAACTTTTTTCTGTATAATTTGGTTGCAGCGGTAGTTTATACTCCGGTAGGCTAGCGCTGCTTTAAATCAATTTGACGCTGCAAAATACATTCGATACAGATTAAAAACATCGGTTGAGAGTGAAGTTCAGGTGCACTCACGAGGTTCCTAGGAAGTCATGAAATTTGATTTTGCCGACGGTTGTGTTGGCTTCAAAGTTTGGGAGCACGTCCCCCAGAAGGATTCCGGGCATGGTTGCAATCCTCTCTCCGCGATTCACCAAAGCAAAGGCGAGAGCACAGAGAGAACACCGAATTTTGGTGGCTTAGTAAACGGACGTGCGCGGGGGAGGAGCTGTTACGTAATCAATCAAGGAGTATTATATATACATACATTATACATTAAATACAGTTGACTGACGAGTAATTTGGCCTCATCATCAGTTTAAAATGTTAGTTGAGTAAAGTAGGCAAGCTATGGTTCAGTGAACTAGTTAAAGTTTTTGGGGGTACTTAGCCTACAACTATGCTAAATAGTGCCCTTATCGCATTTTGCAAGATGGATGAATAGCCTGCTTAACTTAATGGTTGAATTGAAATGTTTGTCGAAATTTTTTTTTAATCTTTGTTCCTGGTTTCAATAACCTGACGTTTTTATAACTCAACATTCTCCTCTCGCTCCCCCCTCTAGCTTCACTCACCGTCACGTGATCTGCCCCAGCAGACTGTCAGCGGAGCAGCTTCCCACTGTGCTTTGCGCTGCGAACATCAAAGATGGCGTTGCTTGAAGCAGCGGTCTCCGACGTGACAGCGTTTGTCACCTGTAAAGCGATGCGGTAGGGAGAACGACATAATTTACTTATATCGCTGACAACGTCTTACTGCAACCGATTTGGATTACACCAACCCGTCCTAACAAAAAATAAAAATAAAATGCCGTCTCCGAAAGCAAAAAATGCCGGTCGAAGTGGTGGAAGCCCTTTGAGTAGTACTAATGGGCGCTACGAATTCATGTCGCTAAACCGAACACCTCCGCCTAACCTCCTTCCGCGTCAGGGCTCAGACCCAGCCACAGCTCGTCTCCGGGCGTCGGAAAGCCCTACCCGGCGCCGTGGCTCCGGTTCTTCAACATCTTCAACCGGAGCTCAAGTTATGCCCGAAGAGGACTGTATGCGGCTCAATCCGTCTTTCGTTGGGATTGCTCTGAGCTCCCTTCTAGCTATTGACCTGTGGCTCTCGAAGCGTCTGGGAGTGTGTGCTTGCGAGGAATCGTCGTGGGGCAGTGTTCGTCCGTTGATGAAACTGATAGAGATCTCGGGACACGGTATTCCTTGGCTGATTGGGACCGGATACTGCCTCTACAAAAGCGACAGTCCCGCTGGGCAAGAAGTGATGCTCAACCTGCTCATGGGTAACCACGTCTTTAATATTGTTGGTTTTTGAGCGGTCAGTGCATCTCCGCGGTCTTTGTCCAGCTCTCTCATTCTTCCTGCTGCACTGAGGTGAGAGAACTGCTCAATTCCCTCTGCCTCACAACAGAAACGGCATTTATAGCGCTCCGCTTTCACCTAGCTAGTGTCATGAAATCAGTTAAGATGGAGCAGAGAGGTAAAGAGAGAGAGACCACTGAGATGCACAGGCTGTTTGTTACAGCCTCTTTGTCCCAAATATTCATGCCTCCACTGCCCTCATCTTCCTTACCTTTTATAGTAAAACACACACTTCACCTCTCCCTTCACTGGCTGCCTTATGTCTCCCTCTCTCCCCCCATTCACTGCTGTGGCGCTAGCTCCATTTCACCCAGAGGCTTATCTGTCATCTTCACTTTCTGTGTTTCCTTTCATCTATCCCCATCCTCCAGAGGTGTCCACCTTTTGCCTCTCTCCTCGCCGACAACCTGCCCACCTGAGGTGACGACAGCGACCACAGCCTTGAAAGCTCTGACCTTTACACTTAGGCTAGACACAAACCAGAACACAGGCAACGGTATCTTTGTGTCCCTTTTTTTTCCTACTTTGCAACTCGCCTTTTTGGCCACACATCAATGTACACACCCACCGTGACACGTATGAAGGGAAGTCGGGTGGCTGAGCGGTTAGGGAATCGGGCTAGTAATCAGAGGGTTGCTGGATCGATTCCCGGCCATGCCAAATTACGTTGTTTCCTTGGGCAAGGTACTTCACCCTACTTGCCTTGGGGGAATGTCCCTGTACTTACTGTAAGTCGCTCTGGATAAGAGCATCTGCTAAATGACTAAATGTAAATGTACCGTATGACGTTTTTAACACGAATGCACAAAAGGTGCAGAGTTTAGATGGTGAGATTCACCACGTGAGTCAGGGTTGATGGAGAGCTTGGCCCGTGACGTGTAAGGGGGACCCCAGCTCCACCCCCGCACGCTTGTTAAAGAGGCTGTGTTCAACACCTGGATCACGTCACATCAACCAGGCTTCGCTCGCACGGTTTCCTTTTGGTGCATGAAGTGGGAGGGGCTGTCAATGCAGTCTGATCACAGCTGGTCGATACAGCGTGTAGCGCACACACACATTTTCCAGTTGCATCAAGAGACAACAGAGAGACTGTCATCTGTTGCCGTGAGTCTGAAGCCGAGTAGGACAGGAGAGCATGGCTCCTGGTCACCTGTAGCCACAGCAACCAAGACCACACCAGTGAAGGTTGTAGCCTAGGCCTGGGCTGAGGGCTAAGACCGACTTGAATTGTCCGTCCATGAAGTTTGCAGTTATTATTGTGCATCATCAAAGGATGTGGCTGCTGTGCAGTTTGAACTGTAAATACCGACCGTTGCTTGAATATGCTAATGCATATTCCAAACAACAGATAATAGCTGCAACATACAATAGCTGCATTAAATATCCCTGACTGCTGGTCAGGTCTCTAGTCGTCATTCTCCTATTCATAAGGGCAGGCTAGTTTGGCAGTCCTGTAGATCAGATAATCTGTTTGAAGCTATGTGATGCTAGGCCAGCTGTGTTTCAGAGGGGAGACAAGAGGGTGCAGGGGAGAGGAGAAGGGTGGAGAGGACAGGAGAGCCAATGCCAGCTGATCCATTACAGTGTAGTATAATATCAGCACTGGAATGAAAGTACTGCAGCCCTCTCTCTCTCTGCTCTCTCTGCTCTCTCTGCTCTCTCTCTGCTCTCTCTCTGCTCTCGCTCTCTCTGCTCTCTCTCATTCTCTCCTCACTTCAAAGGCTGCTCCTCATCACCTGTGTGCAGGCGTAGGCGGGCATTAGAACCAAGCGTGTTTGTGTGCCTGTGGAGAAGGTGGGGGTTCCAGTGTGTGCCAAGCGGGTGGTGCTCTGTGGTGGATGTCATCACAAAGACCCAGACTCGGCTCACCGCCTGGACCTGCCCCCACGCCAGCAGCCACATCAAACAGTCTTCCAAACATGTCTTATCTACACAGGAAAAACAGATGTGTGTGTGTGTGTGAGTCAGGTGTAGTAGCGGTTAGGGAATCAGGCTGGTAATCATAAGGTTCCCGGTTCGATTCCCGGCCTTGCTCAAAGGACGTTGTGCCCTTGGGCAAGGCACCTCATCCTACTTGCCTCGGGGTAATTTCCCTGTATTTACTGTAAGTCGCTCTGGATAAGAGCGACTTAGTTACATTTAGCGTCTGCTAAATGACTAAATGTAATGTCTTGTAAATGTCATTACTATGCGTTTCTAACCCCCGTGCCGCCCCCCCCCCCCCTCTCCACAGCCCTGCTGCTGGATTTGGTCCTTGTGGGCGTGGTCAAGGCTGTGGTCCGTCGCCGACGCCCCTCCCACAACCGCATGGACATGTTCGCCACCTTCTCCGTGGACCGCTACTCCTTCCCCTCGGGCCACGCCACACGTGCAGCCATGTGCGGGCGCTTCGTGCTGGCCCACCTGGTCCTGGCCGCCCCTCTGCGGGTCCTGGTGGTGCTGTGGGCAGGCCTGGTGGGCTTCAGCCGGGTGCTGCTCGGGCGCCATAACGTCACCGACGTGCTGTTTGGGTTCATCATGGGCTACGGGCAGTACAACCTGGTTGAGCTGCTCTGGGTGTCTCCGCTCGGCCTGCAAGGGCTTCTGGGAGGGAGGGGCCTGGAGGATGGCGTTGAGGCCAGCCCCTAGCTGTCGTTGGACAGCGTCCTGTCACTCGCCGCTGTTTGCTGAAGAGGAAGGCCGCTACCGACCAATCAGAAATCAAAGATGCTCCCTCGGAGAACAGTGACTGAAGATGATAGGCCCGGAACCATGAAACATCACACCCTGCTACACAAACTCTCCTCTGAACGTCATCGCCATTGCATTTAGAACCTATAGAAGATACAGTTGTGTGTGTGGGTATGTGTGGGTATGTGTGTGTGTGTGTGTGTGTGTGTGTGTGTGTGTGTGTGTGGGGGGGGGGGGGGGGGGGGGGGGGGGGGGGGGGGGGGGTAGGTAGAAGGGAATGAGCTTGTTATGGTAGCCTGGGGGAGGCATCGCCCTCAATACTTCACCACTGGGAGCTATAGAGGATTACGTGGGAGGCGAGTATTCTCTCCCCTGTTTCATCCTTTTGATGTTTGGAAAGAATTGGGGATATGAATCAAGAGAGAAAGAGAGAGAGAATGTGTGCTTGAGTGAGTATTAAGGAGAAGAAGAGATCTTCTAGTTTCCCTTTTTCTCCGAGGGGAATGTCATGATATCATGCTGGATAATTAGGAGAGCACTTTCAGAGTCTATAGGGCCAAAAAGGTTCTTTTTTAATAAGGATCCATTCATGTAATAGTTTACTTTAGACTCGATTCACACAAGCTTCATGGTGTATTTTCCCCCACAGTGAAGACTATTCATCATGGTGTGGGAAGGCTTTCAGGAGCTTGCTAAAGAGGGTGACCCATAAGCAGGACGACCTATGACAGCAGCTGAAGTTTTTACTGGTACGACAGAGGCATGCACTGTTTTCGTTTCACAAGAGCCTGTCTTCCCCACACAGACACACACATCACCCATGACTCCGCCTCCATATCCCACCTAGCCCCGCCCCTCTGAACAACATCCTGGACGCTGGCTGACACCAGGGTTGAGGACCAAAGTTGTAAACACAGGAATGAACTTCTGGGGAGAAAATGTGCTGTTAAGCTCATGCAGAAGATAGGACGTGTAGGGGAGGAGCTGTAGATGTTTTGAAATGCGTCACAGGCCAGTGAATATGACCCCACTTGTCTGTTTGTGTGCATGTCTGTGTTAGCTCTCTCTTTACCTGCCTGGTTTTCTTTTTCTTCCCATGAATGTGTGTCTTAACTTAACCTGCATGTCCTCACGTTAATGTTCTCCCATGTTCAACCGGTCGGTAAACTCCAGGGACGTCACAATGACGACTGTCTCCGCCCCCTCCCATCATTACCCCACTAGCTGGCTCCGCCCCCTCCCATCATTACCCCACTAGCTGGCTCCGCCCCCTCCCATCATTACCCCACTAGCTGTCTCCGCCCCCTCCCATCATTACCCCACTAGCTGGCTCCGCCCCCTCCCATCATTCCCCCTCTAGCTGTCTCCGCCCCCTCCCAGCAGTACCCCACTAGCTGGCTCCGCCCCTCCCAGAACATGTCACATGTGCGATGTACATTGATTGACATGATTTCCCACCTCTCTCTCCCTAGCTCCCTCCTTCTAATTACACCCTGCTCTCCATCCCCCATCCTCTCTGCCCCCCCCACCTCTCAAATCACTTGGATATGAGACTGTAGTCCCAATCAGCCCTTTTAATGTAGCTTCTATCCTTCTGCCCCCCCCCCCCCCAACTGCATCACCCACAAACACCCTCACCTCTGATTGGTCGGACCCAGATTCATCGTTGTCCGCAGCATCCCGGGCTTGTAGATATCTGTAGATGTTTGTGAACTGTCTCCTAAACGTATACCGTGAGGTCAGCTCCAGACTTGGGTGTCAAGGCATGCAGGGGTCAAAGCCACCGACCTCCTGGGTGACACTCCAAAGTATCGAGATGCATCACATGACTGTTTCCAGCCTCGCCTCCATGCTGTTTCTTCAATTTGCAATAATCCTGGGTCTGAGCCCCGATTGAATCATTGATTGGACCAATGGGCTAAGCTGTCACAATGCTTCCTGGACTCCTTATAGCCATACGCCAGATCACACTGTCAAGACCAGCTTGGTGGTCATCTGACTGACCACACAGGCAAGTGAGTGATTACATTACAGTAAAGTGCACCACAACTCTATAACTGATTGTTTCACTGGTATGAAGCACGAAATATGTTATCTGTGTAACGGGGTAACTCTAGGACCCAGGAGTTTCTAGGTTACCCACACAGCAAGAGCTACCTGGTTACATCTGTACTATGTTAGACTCAGTTGGTTGGAGCCTGTTGTCTAGATTCGACATGACCAACAGGAATAGGGTTTTGGTTTGATCTCAGCAATACGGCAAATGTCGCTCATTGCCGGACAAACATCGACCATGTCACTATGGCTCGGTAAATCTTTTTCAAACGTCCGTGTAGCGGTGAAATAGATCTCTGTTTCAGGCGATCTGTTGTTCAGCCCATCCCTGCCAACTAGTCACGCCTTCTGTACAGTCAACCACTGCTGATCCATTAAGGCTTCACCTCATGAACACCTGCTATGTGCTCTCTTGAAATAACTTAATTTAGAGTAGCTTGTGTGTCTTGTATAACACTTAATATTAATCGTGGTGTCAAATATATGTAAATAAATGGTCATTGGAATATGGCAAATCATGTTCTTTGAATTGCTTGTATCTGTTAGCACATGTATCTGTTTCTTTCCTGAGGTTTACTCTAGAATGATTACACTGTTATGGGGTATCTTTTAATAAAAAGAACGAAGAATGTCCACAATTTGTGTTGTTTCATTGGTGGGTTTTGTGATTTACGATTCAAGGAAACCTTTACTAAAGATTACGATTAGCATACATAACTGGTAAATCATCTTCTCCCACAGTACCACAACAGTTTTATATCAATGTTCCCTTGTGCTGATAGTCCTGTTATCTAGTATCCATTTACCAGATGACGCTTCTGAAATCAATTGGTCAGCACTGTAGCCCTGGTGCTCATCTCACCCATGGGGCCTGACCGTGAGGGGAAGAAACTGATTAAATTAGAGCAAAGTGCAACACTATAGCTGATTGGTTCATTGACACGAAACACGAGGAATGTCATCAGTGATGATGTCATCAGTGATGCGTCTGACTTTCGAGGACTTAAAATCTCACCTGACATTTTATGACTATACCTAAGAGTACGTTTCCACCTGAGGTCAGTTAAGGGTAAAGCGTGCGTGTGTGTGAGAGAGAAATTGAATTGAGTGGATGTCTAGAAGGAGACACAGTTACACTGTTAAGCTTTTTGGCTGACGCAAACTCAGACTGATAGAATTTAGAGATGATTAAACCCCAAGGCGGATCTGAAATAAGGCAGGTTCCCCCGGAGACTGATTCTTCCATTTCATCTGCCAGGACTAAGGTAACACTCCCTCCAAACTCAATTCTACTCTGAAATCTTTAGGTTTAAGTATCTAGACTAAACATTGTAAGAGAGCTGGGATTTACACGTTATTTTGCTGGTGTGAGTATTTGTTGTTCTGCAAAAGAAAACTAATACATATTATGTCATTGCTACATGAACATTTTATCCAGTTAACAGTTTCAAGTAGTCAACAGAAACATATGTAATTGCGGTCGGACTCCTGCTTGGCAGTCCTAATATTGGGATGTGTGTGTGTTGTAATGGCATTTTTTGACATAGCAATATCTATGTTTCTTTAAACGGTAAAAAGTAAGTTCCTTTCTTATAGACAGTCGAATGTAAGAAACTGAGGCTCTGTGGTATGGTTTACTCTGTAGAAGAGACACTCAGATGGTATTTATGGTGTGGTTTTATGATACCTAACTAAGATCCAGAGGGTCTTAGTTGGGTCTGGGGGTTGGGGAGACAGTTATCAGTTGAGTGAGCTGCCCTAACCTTTTGGCCAAGGAGAGGGCCTAGCCCTAGTCAGACATCCTGTTTGTGTATCATTAACCACCTCCAGAACCCCTGGGACACTTGGTATGGAGTCAAACTGTCACTGAGCAGTGCTGACCAATCACAGAGACCGCTATATTGATGGATTGACCATCGGAATAACCATTTGTTCTAAGTTTATATAAGGCAGGGTTTTAGGGGTTTTCTTCATCACTCTTATGAAGGATCTGTGTGGATGGCACCTCCTTCGTTAATGACTGATCAGCCAAGCTTTGTTTAATCTTATGTCATTGTATAATCTAAATAAATTGTATTGAACCGCCATCTTGACTATTCAGATCTACACAGTGGGTTAGGGTTAGGGTTAGCTAACCCTAACACTTGTATTCTATCATTACAGTGTATCTCAAATAGTGAGGTTGTTATGAGTAAGAGTTATTGAACAAAGGCTTGCTAGACAGTCAACAAGGCTGCTGGACAGTGAACCAGTAGGGTTCCAGAGGTGAAGCAGCTGTGATCAGTTATAAATGAGCACATAAGGACTAAGAATATCCCCTATTCCCAGAGTCATGTCTCAAAAGTGGCGGGCAAAGCTCCTCCGAACAGTGAGGAGAAAGAGGGGCAAGGGGGAGTCAGCATTAGGGGAGACTGATGTGTGCGAGTCTCTCAATAGAAGAACAATAAGGGTCTTGTTTCGGGGGAAAACCCATAGAGCAGAAGCCAGAGAAGGGGAGGTTGAAAATGGAGGACTGGTCAAGTGGTTGCGTATGTTGAGATTGAGATCTGGGGTGAACTGGGGTTTGAGAAGAAACCAGGACATTTGAGACGGGGTTAGACGGGGGTTTCTTGAGGAGAAAAGAGTTCCATCAACACCTTAGGAGCCAGGGGATTCGCACGCATGTTTGGGGCTGTTATGTGCAGGTTGGCCTCGACCAAACTGTGGGAAGAAACCTTCTAGAACTTTCTAGAAGGTTGTGAAATAGTATCATGCAGGGCGGGGGATTTGTCCTCATGTCTGTATATATAACGAGATGTCCAGAGAAATGTGATTGCTTTTTGAACCTACCATGTCCCACTGACGTTGTGCTGAATAAACCTTGACTCTATTTTTGAGAATCCTTCTGAGGAAAGCAAACTTCTTAATCGACAACAGTTTCCAAGGGTGGATATCTGGTTTGAAAATGTGTTTGGGTCCATCCCCCTAACTCAGGGCGACACTTCTTCCTCAGATCCAACATGGTGCGTAGGGTTGCTGTCATCGGGGCAGGGCCCTCAGGTCTGGCCAGCATCAAGTCCTGTCTGGAGGAGGGCCTGGAGCCTGTGTGCTTCGAGTCCAGCGATGACATCGGAGGACTGTGGAGGTTCAAGGTGAGGTGGGGATCACTATCTCCAGAGTAGAGGAGGGCTGGATGGCGTCATTTCTGCACCGAAATCCACGTCGTCTTTCTCATTTTTTGTGAAGATGCCGGAATAATTTTTTTACCCGTACCCACAGTAACGGTCACGGCAGTGGCAGGTGCTCACCGTGTCGTCCTGTCGCCCAAACAGGAAGTCTCCGAGCCCAAGAGGGCCAATATCTACCGCTCCCTCACCATCAACACCTCTAAGGAGATGATATGTTTCAGCGACTTCCCCATCCCAGCAGACTACCCCAACTACATGCACCACTCACGCATCCTGCAGTACTTCAGGTTGTACGCGGAGACCTTCAAACTGCTGCAACGCATCCGTTTCCAGGTAGACAGAGCGAGCGAGGAGACAGTGGAGCTGCTGGGGAACGGCCCTCTCGGCTGACATGCTGGTGTGTGTGTGTGTGTGTGTTACAGACCACGGTGCGGAGTGTGAGGCAGAGTTCAAACTTCAGCCGCTCCGGCCAGTGGGAGGTGGTGACGGCGAGCAGGGAGGGGGTGGAGGAGAGACACGTGTTTGACGCAGTCATCGTCTGCTCTGGTCACTACACCTCCCCACACCTGCCTCTCAGAGAATTCCCAGGTGACTTGACACCCACCCTGACCACACCCACCCTGACCACACCCACCCTGACCACACCCACCCTGACCACACCCACCCTGACCACACAACTCTGACCACACAACTCTGACCAACCAAGAATAACATGTCTAGCAGTCCAGCACTGTAGAAATGGGAACTCTAATGTGTGTGTGTGTGTGTGTGTGTGGCAGGGATCGAGGCGTTTGAGGGGAAGTACAGCCACAGCTGGGACTACAAGGAGCCTGATGACATGAAGGGCAAGAGGGTGGTGGTCGTTGGCATTGGAAACTCAGGAAGTGACATCGCCGTGGAGACCAGCCGAGTGGCAGAACAGGTCAGAGGTCTTCATCGTATGTGCTCGTATAAACACACTGATTATAAAATACTTTTTTTTTTTTGTCTCACAAGTTGGAGTGAGACAAACATCTTACTCTTGAGGGGAGAATCCCCCCAAAGTTTTACTGAAAATTTGACTATTTTCGTTCTCTGACCTAGTTATTTAGACCTGTCTTAGTTCCACAAGGTGACCTAGCTGGTGACCTAACTGGGTTCCACAAGGTGACCTAACTGGTGACCTAACTGGGTTCCACAAGGTGACCTAACTGGTGACCAAACTGGGTTCCACAAGGTGACCGAACTGGTGACCTAACTGGGTTCCACAAGGTGACCTAACTGGGTTCCACAAGGTGACCTAACTGGGTTCATTGGGATGTCCAGGTGTACCTCAGCACCCGTCGAGGAGCCTGGGTGCTACGCCAGGTGTCGGACAACGGGCTGCCCGTGGACATCAACTACAACACCAGGTTCATCCACATCCTCTTTCAGGTGCTGCCAATGAGCTTCCTCAACTGGTTTGGAGAGAGGATGCTCAACGCCATGTATGACCACACCACGTACGCGCTCAAGCCCAAACACAGGTGAGGATCTGCCTGTCTGCCTGCCTGCCTGCCTGCCTGTCTGTCTGTGCCGGTCTGTCTGTCTGTCTGCCTGCCTGCCTACCCGGCTGACTGACTGTCTGCCTGACTGCCTGTCTGTCTGTGTCTATCTGTTTGCCTGTAGTCAATTCCCATCAGATGTTCAGCAGTTCCCCTCTTAACTGTAGAAATGAATGAACACCCTGATTAAGCGCGGGCTGCATCCGCTACATCAGACTGTATTGTGCTTGTGTTTGCACTGTGACGTGAGCCAGCAGTGCATCAATCGCTTGTCTGCTGCGGTCGATGTCTCTGCTGTCCTGCATTGACCCTCCTCGCTCCCCTATTGTGGTCATATTGATCCAGCGATACATCTGGCTGATGACTGGTGTTGGTGCCCCCCTCCCCCCCCAGGCTTTTCAGTCAGATCCCGGTGATAAACGACGAGCTCCCTCACAAGATCCTGGCGGGCAGCGTGGTGATCAAACCCAACGTGAAGGAGTTTGTCGGCTCCAGCGTGGTCTTCGAAGACGGGAGCGTGGTGGAAAAGGTCAGAACCTTCATGGAGACATCTTAATCTCTCCTCGTATGAACGTACAGCAGTGTCGTCGGTAACCGTGGGGTTTCACCTCTTCGCAGGTGGACGCGGTTGTGTTCGCCACGGGATACAACTACGACTTCTCCTTCCTGCCGCGAAACGTGCTGCAGATGTCCGGCCACCGGGTGGCGCTGTACAAACACGTGTTTCCCCCCGCCCTAGAGCACAACACCCTGGCTGTCGTGGGGTTCATCCACGCCCTGGGGGCCATCATGCCCCAGGCTGAGATGCAGGCTCGCTGGGTGGCACGCGTCTTCAAAGGTAGCCTGAGGCTGGATGTTGGGCTGGCTGACTGGCTAGCTTGTTGGCTAGCATTGTTGACTTGTTGGCTGGCTGGTGTGGCGTTTCCTCTTAGCTGTTCCATTTGCTTTTGTTCCACAGGGCTCAAGAAACTGCCGTCTAGCCAGGCTATGTTAAAGTCAGTTGATAGTGACACCAAAGACATGGACAAGAAGTGAGTGTCCACGAAGACAACTTATTCAATCTATCCTAGGTTACAACACCCACACGATCTTCTCTGATGTGATCTCCCTGTCCTCCCAACAGCTTTGTTCTGTCCAAGCTGACACCTCTGCACGTGGATTTCGTCTCCTACATGGATGAAATCGCTGGAGAGGCGGGGGTGAGACCCAGCCTGCTCTGGCTGTTCTTCACAGACTACCCGCTCTTCAAGCAGATCCTGTGGGGGCCCGTGTCCGCCTTCCAGTACCGCCTGACGGGCCCTGGGAGGTGGGACGGAGCTCGCCAGGCTATTCTCACCCAGAGTGATCGCATGTACCAGCCTCTGAAGACCAGACAGGTGGGTCCATCGCAGTTTTGTTCCGATGGCTCAGTTATCAGGGGGTGGGGGGTCAGATGGCTAAGCGGTTAGGGGAATCGGGTTATTAATCAGAAGGTTTGCGGTTCGATTCCCGGCCGAGCTAAATGACGTGGTGTCCTTTTCTCGGGGGGGGGGGGGGGAAATCTAGGGTGAAGTTACTGTAAGTCGCTCTGGATAAGAGCGTTCGCTAAATGTTTAAATGTAAATGTAAAATGTTATCGGTAGTTCTGACTGACATCCCCTTTCAACCCCCAGGTGGATAAGCCGAAAAGTTCCTGGCTAGGCCGTCTGTTCAAGCTCAGTCTGACTGCCGCGGTGGGGGGAGGTGCTGCCTACTACGTCCACCGCCACCCCCCCTCCCACCTCACCTCCCTCCTCGCCTCCCTCCGACCTCTGAGCGTGTGACACGGTCCAGACCAGGAGAGGACCCACCCACAGGATGCAGAGGCAGGATTGGATCTCAAGTTCAGGGGCGTGTCCAGACATTTTTTTATAGGGGTAGCCAATCATATTTTAAGATATTGGGGTGGCCAATCAGATTTCAGGGGTGGCCCGTGCCACCCTAGGCCACTCCCTGAACACGCCACTGCTCAAGTTCACCCCAAACCTTCCTCTATCCCAGCACACTCTACTGCCTCTCAGACAGTTTTCATTATCAATCTAAGAAAAAGCACCAAACCTTCTATATCTGATTATTATACAGTTTATGATCGCTTCTTCTGTCCTCTGTGGTCTGAATATCAATCAACTTGGCGTGTTTGTTAGTGCCGATTTTCGAGTATGAGACTAATTTTGTCACTTCACCTTATGAATATGTATGATTCACCATCTTTAACCTTTTGCATCGTGAATAAAATATTTTAATCATAAATGTGTGTGCCTTGCTGTGAAGATGTTTCCAGTGTTTTACCAACTGAATCATCAGCTCTCACAGCAAAAGACCTTCCTCTGCCTGAACAACACATTTCAGTCATTTCAGTTTGTGGAGACAGACCTTTCAAGCCAGCTGTTCTTCTGAAGCTAGAATCGACCACAGTAGCATGTTCCATCCATGCCTAGTGATGCCCCAGTGTTCATAATTACAGAGCAACAACAGAGTTTTGTCATGTGGCCAAAAGGTGGGAGGCTTTTAGACCTTTTAGTTAATGAATACTAAAGTAAGAGGTTAAGCAAGGTGATCGTCCCTTCCCTCCCCCCCTGAACCATTGATGTGGAATATAGTTCACGGAAATCCATCCTCTGTCAATGAATAATCAATAAACATGCTTTAGAAGTCTAAAACAATGCTTAATCTAACCACAAACGTGTATGATCTGTAGAGGAAAGTGAGTCTAGCTGCTATCAGAGGATTCAAGACAGACCCTCCCCCTCCTCTTCAGACGGCAGCAGATCAAAGTTCCTCCCCCCAGGCAGACTGAGAGCGGCCCAACAGGCTTCTTTCTGCTAGTTTTCAGGATTTTCTACGTCAGCGTCAGCTAGCTCGAGTAATACCGAGGCTGAGCCCCCAGTGAGAGGTGAAAACAAGCAGGATCAGCAAGTTAGGAATGAAATACTAGTAGTCTGAAATCACATCAACAATGACAGCAATGTCCATTCAGTTTGGTGAGTTGCCTTGTCTCACTGGGTCAATGTTTGTTTTTTATAACTCAACTGACTGAAATGGCTGACTGATCTTCCCTTTGCTCTCCCTGGCTGTCTTCTATCCAGCAGTCTTAGCTTCCCGCTAACACAGACAGACAGGCAGGCAAGCAGACAGGCAGACACACAGGCAGACAGGCAGACAGTCAGGCAGACAGGCAGACAGACAGGCAGACAGTCAGGCAGGCAGGCAGGCAGGCAGGCAGGCAGGCAAGCAAGCAGACAGACAGACAGACAGACAGACAGACAGAGAGGCAGACAGGCAGACAGGCAGACAGGCAGACAGGCAGACAGACAGGCAGACAGTCAGGCAGACAAGCAGACAGACAGGCAGGCAGGCAGGATGAGTCGTCGCGTTGCAGTGATCGGAGGCGGGAGCTCAGGGCTGGCCTGCATCAAGTCCTGTCTCGATGAAGGCCTGGAGCCTGTGTGCTTCGAGTCCAGCGATGACATCGGAGGACTGTGGAGGTTCAAGGTGAGCACTGAGAGGGGAGCGGGCAGGAGCCTGCTTCAGTGGATCACAACTGCATCTCTGAGGGCCCAGAGTACAGACACCATAAGAATATATCATCATGACATCACAGAAGACCAGCGATAACCGTCGAAGTGTTGCCTCCCTGTGTCTGATCGGATGTTCCTGTGTCCACAGGAGAGGGCGGAGCCAGAACGCTCCAGCATCTATCGCTCCCTGGTCGTGAACACCTCTAAGGAGATGATGTGCTTCAGTGACTTCCCCATGCCTGATCACTACCCCAACTACATGAAGCACTCCCAGCTGCTGCAGTACTTCAGGCTCTACTCTGAGCACTTTGACCTCCTGCGACACATCCGTTTCCAGGTCAACCCTCTCTCCTTTTCTGTCTGTGCTGGAATCCAAAGAGCTTGGACAGATCCTCATGTAGTGTGTTTGTTCTGTGTGTTTGTTTGTTTGTCTTTGTTTCCTTACATTTTGCTGTGTGCTTGTTTTTATGTGATTCTTAGTTTTTCTTGTGTGTGTGTGTGTGTGTGTGTTGCTGTGTGTGTGTGTGTTGCTGTGTGTGTGTGTGTGTTGCTGTGTGTGTGTGTGTGTGTGTTGCTGTGTGTGTGTGTTTTTGACAGACCACAGTGCAGAGTGTGAGACAGAGGCCAGAGTTCCCTCACTCTGGGCAGTGGGAGGTGGTGACTGAAGACAGGGAGGGACAGGAGGAGAGACACGTGTTTGACGGGGTTCTAGTGTGTTCCGGCCACTACACACACCCCATATCCCCCCTCAAGGACTTCCCAGGTCCCCCTGCTTGTTCCCCACACTCCTCTAAGCTCCGTGTCTTGTCGATGAGGAAGCGTGTGGCGTGTAAACGTGTGTTTCCGTGCTGTCCTCCAGGTCACGACACGTTCCAGGGGAGGTGCTGCCACAGCTGGGAGTACAAGGATGCTAACGCCCTCCGAGGGAAGAGAGTGCTGGTGGTTGGCATCGGCAACTCTGGAGGAGACATCGCCGTGGAGATTAGCCGATCCGCAGAGAAGGTAGGGCCGACTGTCAGAGGAAACCATTTAAAATCTGGCCACCATGTTGCTGCTGACAACCATCTTACCATCTACCAACACTTCCTGTTTATCCGGCTCATGAGATTTAATTCCCCCCCCCTCAGACGTTCTTGAGCACACGAAAGGGAGCTTGGGTGATCGGTCGCATGTCCAGCCGTGGTCTTCCCCTGGACATGATGGCCATTACCAGGAAGAACGCCCTGCTGACCCTCCTCCTGCCCAGGGCTCTGGTCAACTGGGCCGCCGAGAGAGACCTCAACCACAGATACGACCACAGGCTGTACGGCCTGCAGCCCACACACAGGTGCCTCCCCCTGCAGACACACAGCTACAGAACACACACAGGTGCCTTATCCTGCAGACACACAGCTACAGACCACACACAGGTGCCTCCCCCCTGCAGACACACAGCTACAGAACACACACAGGTGCCTCCCCCTGCAGACACACAGCTACAGACCACACACAGTCCTGCCACCATACAGTCATTTGGTGCTTCAATCACCAACTCTTTTTCTCTCCTACCTATTTCTCCTACCTGTCTCTCCTACCTGTCTCTCCTACCTGTCTCTCCTACCTGTCTCTGCTACCTCTCTCGCCCACTTGTCTCTCCCACCTGTCTCTCCTACCTGTCTCTCCCAGGCTCTTGGACAGGAGGCCGCTGATCAACGATGACCTTCCGGGACGTGTCCTCCAGGGGGCACTGGTGATGAAGCCCAACCTGCAGGGGTTCCAGGGCTCCGGAGTTACGTTTGAGGACGGAACCGCGGAGGAGAACATCGACGCCGTGGTGTTCTGCACCGGCTACAGCGGAACCTTCTCCTTCCTGCCCGCCTCTCTGTTCCAGGGGTCTGGAGGACAGCTGAGCCTCTACAGGTCAGATGTCATCAGGCTGGACATCCACAGGACCCTCACAAACTATATACACAAGACTATCTGGATGAAAACACACGTTTTCAAACTCCTTCCATGCGATTGAACAGACACCAGACGAGGATATCCTGGAACGTCATGTGATCAGGATCTTTGTTTGACAGTTGGTTTCTGTTTACCTTGCCCTGCGTCGTGTTTTCAGGCGTGTGTTCCCCCCCTCTCTGGAGCGCCCCACGCTGGCCGTCATGGGATTGTTCCAGACAAAAGGACCCATCATGCCGCTGGTGGAGATGCAGGCGCGTTGGGCTACACGGGTCATAGCAGGTCAACACACACACACACAGACACGCAGACACACACATACACACGCAGACACACACATACACACACACAGACACACACACACAGACATACACATAAATACACAGACATACACAGTCATTATCTACTGGTTACATCCCAAACATCGTTTCCCCCCTCTCTGTCTGTCATCTCAGGGCTGAGCCAGCTTCCTCCAAAGCGCCTAATGCTGACCGCAATAGAGACCGAGAGGAAGAGAAACATCAAGAGGTAAATGGATGACCAGTAAAGGAGGTGGTTCGCTCGGTCCAAGACACTTTTAGCTTGGTGTTCTAACAGGGTCTGTCTCTGCCCCTAGCTACCCCTGCCCAAGACAGGCTGCCCTCCAGGTGGACTTCATCTCATACCTGGACTCCATCGCTACGGAGGTCAGTGGGGAAAAGAAAGGTGGAGCATTGACGCGTATCGTTTTACGGTGGGTCAACATTATGGGATGTTTGTTTCATCCCTACAGGTGGGGGTGCGTCCCAACATGATCAAGCTGCTGCTGACTGACCCCAGACTGGGTCTGGAGGTTCTCCTGGGGCCCGTCACCCCATACCAGTACCGTCTGACCGGGCCGGGGAAGTGGGCCGGGGCCCGCCAGGCTATCCTCACCCAGTGGGAGCGGGTGGCCCGGCCCCTCAGGACCAGGGCTGAACCAACACCAGCCCCCAGCCCCTCAGGGCTCCTCTCCTCCCCCTGGCTGCTCACCCTGTTTGGGGGGTCGGTGGTGCTGGCTGTGCTGTTGTTCCATGGACGACTGATAGCCGCACTGCCAGACCCAGCCCAGCTCCTGGAGGACTTCCCCACCCTGCTAGGGGGGATCTTGTAGAGGCTGCTCCACTGGAGGATCTAGCATCACCCAACACTGCTGACAATGTAGCCAGGCCACACGCATCTCACACTGAAGGAACAAGGAACCGACATAATGTACAACTATTACATGTTTCTCCAGTTTTAGTTTTTGTCCCCATTGAAAGAAAATGTCTATCCTTTACCTTCTTAGACTTTTCTTTACGATGTGATGTTGTACCAAAACATCAAATGTCACAACCAAAATCATCTTATATTTTCTTACATCATAATTCCTCACGGTGAGTTTCATATGCAACACCAAATAAAATTGTTTTTGTTTGACAAGAAATGGCACAATGCCTAAGGGATGAATCAAGGATGAAGATCCTACTGCATGCCTCCTCCTTCCCACGTGTGTGAGGGATCTCACTGTCCAGCACCAAAATAGCAGAGCAGGAAGTGGGCCAGGGAGAAGCAGGAAGCAGCAGAGGAAGTAGGCCAGGGAGAAGCAGGAAGCTGCAGAGGAAGTGGGACAGGGAGAAGCAGGAAGCAGCATTGGAAGTGGGACAGGGAGAAGCAGGAAGCAGCAGAGGAAGTGGGCCAGGGAGAAGCAGGAAGCAGCAGAGGAAGTGGGCCAGGGAGAAGCAGGAAGCAGCAGAGGAAGTGGGACAGGGAGAAGCAGGAAGCAGCAGAGGAAGTGGGACAGGGAGAAGCAGGAAGCAGCAGAGGAAGTGGGCCAGGGAGAAGCAGGAAGCAGCAGAGGAAGTGGGCCAGGGAGAAGCAGGAAGCAGCAGAGGAAGTAGGAGTGCTGTTGTCCTGTTGTCATTCAGCCTGAATGGGTTGATGACCTACTCCCCCAGATCTGCTTACTCAAGCTAAACAGCATAGTGAATTAAAACATCCTCCTGGGCAGCCCTCCAGGTGGGGAACAGGAGTAGGGTGTGTGTGGGGGGGGGGGGGGTTAGGACGCACTCACACTCTGGGGGGGATGTGGTGTTGAATTCTTGAGTGTTTGATTACTGCGACAGTGTTGCCTCTGTTCCTGCTGTACATGATGTGTAACAGCGTGGGCAATTACCCTTGCAAGGAGATAGAGAGCTCATTTAACAACTCACCTCTCAACCGCCTCAAAGTCGTTTGGTTCTTGTGTCTGCAGCTGCATCAGGAAGAGATTGATTCGGTCAAGCAGCTAAATGAGACGTAAACAATAATAAAACAGGATGTGTTCCGTTGATTGGTAAAATACTTATTTTTAAACGTCTTTGTATTCAAATCTAGGGATGCACATTGTAGGCTACTGGACTTACAATGACACAGGAGTCCAACCAACTAGACACAGTAAACCTCCTCTACTCCCCCCTTTTCCTCTCCTCCCCTCCCCCCTCCTCCTCTCCCTCCTCATACCTCCCTCCTCCTCCCTCCGGCAGACCTGCCCACTTGACATGAGCAGTCACACTGACACACACACACACAGACTGTGTCTCGGCGGACGCACAAATATGGACACACACAATCACTGACTTACAGACACACACAATCCTGTCTGCGGGTGCTTCTGAGTCCTGTCACCCAATACCATTACCGTCTGACCACCGAACCCCATTTTGAAGTAGTAGTGACGTTACCTATTGTGATTTTCGGATTGAATCTAAATGAATACGTTATTTACGTAATTTGATCCTTTACAAAATGAACTAATTGTCAAAAAGAGACCGTATGTCATTTATGGCTAATCGTTGCATTAATAGTCTTAATTTAAGACTTCGAAAGCCCAGCCTACAAGACGCTGAACTAAACTCCGCCCTCCATCCTTATCTGTAGGCTACACAACCCTTTCAGATTTTGGAACTAAACATTTCTGCTGTCGGTGTAACAGGTAACCTAAGACAAGCGTAAACTAGAATTTGATGAACTTTTATGAATTTCGGGCATTTTCTAATTAGCTTATAACGTTTTGCAAGAAACGTTCCATATTGTTTTCAAGGCATAGCCAACTTCTTGTAATGATAAAGCGACACCTTCCGATGAAAACAAGTTTGTGGAAATTTAAATTTGCGACTTTGTAGAATGCTTTCAAAAATCCCGTAAACAAGGTCAGACCGAAAAAAAAGGCGATTTCGACTGCAATCAGCAAAATATAAGCTACGTGGGGTAGTTAGTTGTAACGCTATTGTAGTGTGGGCCTACAGCAGGTTGCGATAGCCCAGGTGTTGTTGGTTAAATGGGGATTTGTCAGATTTCTAAAAGCGTTATCTCTGCAGCTTGTAGACTACCTGCAGCCCCCCGTGCAACTGACGAACAAGAGGCAGGAGGAGACAGGAACTAGCTGTATTTCAGTCCTCCCTTGTTGTGAATGGCCATGTATATCGCTATTGTTTCTGACAGTAGTTTCACTCAAAGTCCAACCTTAACTCCTCAGACAGACAGGATGAGTCGTCGCGTTGCAGTGATCGGAGGCGGGAGCTCAGGACTGGCCTGCATCAAGTCCTGTCTCGATGAAGGCCTGGAGCCTGTGTGCTTCGAGTCCAGCGATGACATCGGAGGACTGTGGAGGTTCAAGGTGAGTAGAAATCTTGACGGTGCAACAATCTGAAAGCTAAATTCCCCCAGTTGCAAAAACGCACTCATATATTATGCTGGGTTGCCAGGTATGTAAGAAACAGCGGTAACGTCAACAATGTTCTCTTTGACGTTTACGTTCCAGGAGAACCCAGAGCCAGACAGAGCAAGCATCTACCGCTCTGTCATCATCAACACCTCCAAGGAAATGATGTGCTTCAGTGACTACCCCATCCCCGGCCACTTCTCAAACTACATGCACAACTCCCAGATCATGGAGTACTTTCGCATGTATGCCGACCACTTCCAGCTGACCAAGTACATCCGTTTCCAGGTGAGGTCATCGTCGTTATCTCATGGGGTCAGAGAGGCCGCTGACGATAACCCTAGTAGGAGAAGCAGGAACCTGTTAGGCCGACTGACTGTTTATCTGACTGTCTGTCTCTCTGGTCTAACTGACTGACTGTCTGTCTGTCTGGTCTAAATGTCTTGTCTGTCTGGTCTAAATGACTGTCTGTCTGGTCTAAATGTCTGTCTGTCTGTCTGGTCCAAATGACTTTCTGTCTGTCTGTCTGGTCTAAATGATTGTCTGTCTGTATGGTCTAAATGTCTGTCTGTCTGTCTGTCTGTCTGTCTGTCTGTCTGTCTGTCTGTCTGTCTGTCTGTCTGTCTGTCTGTCTGTCTGTCTGTCTGGTCTAAATGATTTTCTGTCTGCAATGTCTGTCTGTCTGGTCTAAATGCCTGTCTGTCTGCCCTATCAGACCAGGGTGCTGCAGGTGCGACAGAGACCAGACTTCTGCCACTCCGGCCAGTGGGATGTAGAGACGGAGAACAAGGAAGGGGAGAAAGAGAGACTTGTCTTCGATGCTGTGATGATCTGCATAGGACACCACTGTCACCCCCATCTTCCTCTGCATGACTTCCCTGGTATGACACTGCGCGTGTGCGTGCGTGTGTGACTTGTAGCATGTGCGTGTGTCACATGCTACAATGTTCCCCCTGGAAGTTTGTCCTAAGTGTTCCAGGTGCTACTGTTTACGCCGGCGATTTGATTCCATCTTCAAGTTCAAGTCTTTTATTTGTCAGGTACACAGAACAACGCAAGGTTAGACTGGGCACTGAAATTCTTAAGACAAGACAACGCAAGCACCTGGCATAACATAACATATAAGTACACGGAACACAATTTACATCAATGCTGAGCTTAAATAAGTGAAACTTCCTAAATATACAGATAGCAATAAATATCGACTATACTAACCCTAATACTAAAACTTCCTAAATTACAGATAACAATAGATAGTACACGCTTCAGTTAGCCTCCGACGCAGTTGTATAAGGTCAACGAGAAAAGTGCTACGGGAGGCGTTGACTTTGACCTACGTTCACAGGAGGACATCAAAGATTGTATAAGAAACTGTACTAAAGGTCAACTTGATATCAGTGTTCCATGGAACAAGGGCACATGCTGTCTAGCTGCACCCATTTACCTTTCTACACACAGCACCAAAAGTCAACATACAATAAAACATTGAATTGAACACATTGATTCCACAATGATGTAGTGGAGTAAACTTACTAATAGTGGCTTTGAGATCTTCCAGATAAATACTGTGTTTTCAACCTCATTATTCACTTTTAGAAACATATATTATTATTATTATTATAATTATGATCATATTTATTGCAAATTACAGTTGGACAGCTAGGCTGAAGTGGGCAGCCTAATTGAGGGATGTCTGTATGACTCGCAGGCATCGATACGTTCAAGGGAACGTTCTTCCACAGCCGGGACTACAAGTGCCCAGAAGAGTGGAGAGGGAAGAAGGTGGTGGTGATCGGCATCGGGAACTCAGGTGGAGACATCGCTGTGGAGTTTAGCAGAGTCGCTCGACAGGTATGTCTCACACACACACCTTACCCCTCGCCCAGTCCTGCTTCACACTTTTCAGAAACTATACTATGATTAATAAAGAACTACTGTATAAGAGGTGTTGTGTTTACTCAAGCATTAAAGATGATGTTTTTTACATGTCATATTGTTCTTTGGTTGCTACGGGGATGAAAGGTCCAGTTAGGTGGACAAAAGGCTGAATACTAAATACACAAACTGCTGTATTCCAGAATATATTAAGCTATGCTGTAATTGTACTGTACTAGAAACAGACTACTGCAAAATGAGTCCTTTGAAAGTTATTATTACATTTTTGTCATAGATAAATACATCCTAGGTCAAAGGTCACCTGTATCATCTGGTCTTTCCCTCCAGGTGTTCCTGAGTACCAGGCGAGGGTCATGGGTTCTGAACCGCGTGGGGGATTACGGGTTACCCCTGGACATGCTTTTTGGCAGGCCTGCCATTTTTCTCAGAGGACTTCTGCCTTTCGGGATGATGTGCTCCCTGGTAGAGGGCCACCTAAACAAAAGATTCAATCACAGTCTGTATGGCCTGAAGCCCAAACACAGGTGTGCACATCCACGTAATCTAAAACACATCCACGTTATCCAAAGCACATCCACGTAATCCAAAACACATCCACGTTATCCAAAGCACATCCACGTAATCCAAAACACATCCACGTAATCCAAAACACATCCACGTTATCCAAAACACATCCACGTAATCCAAAGCACATCCACGTAATCGAAAAAACACATCCACGTAATCCAAAACCGCACGGAACTCCATATTTTTTATCAAAGATCCCCTCGAAAAAGTCATCACATACACAAGTCTTTACTCTAAACCATTTAAGCTTTTTTTCTGATGAAACAATAGGACTTCCTGTTATGGTGTCTATGAATCAGAATCAGAACATTCATATTCTATGGTTCTAACCATAGGCGGAAATCCCGACCCCTCCATCCTGGGAAAAATAGGATTTGTCCCCCGCAAGAAATCACTGTAAACATAAGGACATTTAAATAATATTAATAATATACATTTAACTTATTACAATGTAGGCTATGTGTTACAGAAGTAATTTTGGTGTCCCTGTCAGGAATTGCTCTTGAGAAAATGTCATATAATTGTCCCCCCCCCCCCCCAAAAAAAAATTGATAGCAGAGTTTTGCCACTGGTTCTAACACAACAGTGTTTGCGTTAATCCTCCAGGGTGTTCAGCCAGCACCCCATGCTGAACGACGAGCTGCCAAACCGGATCCTCTCCGGGACGGTGAAGGTGAAGCCTAACATCCAGAAGATCCAGGGATCCAGTGTGGTGTTCTCCGACGGGACGGTCGAGGATGACATCGACCTGCTGGTATGCTCCTCGCTCTCCCAACACACACACACCTGACATCAGTACACACACAGGCATGTGTGATTGGTGTCTTGTTATACAGCAAAGTATCAATCAGAATCAGAATCAGAAGGGATTTTATTCGCCATGAATGTTTGCACAAACAAGGAATTTACTTTGGCAGGGAGGTGCATACATTAAATATATTGAAACTTAAATATGTGGACTAACTATTCAAAAGGAGCAAAGTCTAGCTAATACTAAGGGGAGTCTAGCTAATACTAAGGGGAATAAAAAATAAAATGTAAAATATAAGTAGCCCTAATTTACAATCTAACCTGAAAATACAGATAGTATCTGATTTCATCTTCTTCTTTTTTATCTCCAGGTGTTTGCCACAGGTTACAGTTTCTCTTTCCCCTTCCTGGCCTCTGAGGTTCTCTCTGTGTCTGGGAACAAGGCGACCCTGTATAAGTACATGTTCCCTCCTGGGTTAGAGCGCCCCACGCTGGCTGTTATCGGGCTGGTGCAGCCACTGGGGGCTATCATGCCCATCTCTGAGATGCAGGCCCGCTGGGCTACCCGTGTCTTTAAAGGTAAACAACACCGCAAACATCCTCTCTTCCAGTCTGGTCTTTAGGCATAGATCTCATGTACCTCCACAACCGCTCATCGCACATCACTTGTGTCACTCAAGGTTTGAACAAGCTTCCTTCGATGGCGAACATGCTGAAAGAAATTAAGTTCAAGGAAGAGACGATGGCTAAAAGGTACCTCAAAGACTCGAATCCTGTCAGTCATGAAAGTGTTATTAATTATCGGGCTAATTCTGGGCCGTATCTGGGTTACTCAAGCATTGTTTGGGAGGCTGTATCCATTCCTGGGAGGATTACGGTGGATTCCTTAAGGTCTGCAGGAATGTAGGCAGGGGTAGATCGAACGTTGGCCGGGTTGACGTCTCCCCCTCTCTGTCTCCCAGGTACGTGACCTCACAGAGGCACACCATCCAGGTAGAGTATGCACCGTACATGGATGAAATTTCAGCCCAGGTGGGGGTGCGTCCCAGCCTGCTGAAACTGCTGCTGACTGACCCCAGACTGGGTCTGAAGGTTCTCCTGGGGCCCGTCACCCCATACCAGTACCGTCTGACCGGGCCGGGGACGTGGGCCGGGGCCCGCCAGGCTATCCTCACCCAGTGGGAGCGGGTGACCCAGGCCCTGAATACCAGACCTGAAGACCCCCCGGAGCTCCCACGGTCCTCCACCCCCACCCTGGTCCTCTCCCTGATGGTGGCCGGCCTGGCTACCACGGCCTACTACTGCAAGGGCAGCCTGGCCACCCTCCAGTGGGACCCTACTGCCCTGCTGGACAGGATCAAGGTCTACCTGCCTGGCCCCTAAGCTGGGAGCTGCCCCCTTATCCACTCGGTGCAGAACCGCTAGCTGTCAGATAACATTCCCCTCTGTCTGTTGATTCACTTGCTGTTGCTTTTCAGAGATAATGCATGGGTAGTTGTATTAATATAAAGCTCAAAGCTAATATATTCAGTGCCAGGAACCTAAACAAACAAGTAGTCGTTGTTAGCATGTTCCAGCTCTGGCACTTTGCTAGAGTGACCTGCTTATTAACACAATGAGATGCAAGGGAGAGTTTTGCTCCACAAAGTACCCATTTTGCTGAGTAGCTTAACTGATATATTGAGTTTAGGGTGTGAGGCTCATTTAAATAATCAACAACTGAACAACTGTTCATTTTTTAAAGCTTATTTCTATGAACTAATACAGTAAGAGTGGTTGGATGAGACCTTCACTTGTGCCTTTAATATTGAATGAGCTTTTGCTGTTTTAAGTGCCATTCATTCTTTACAAGGGACACAAAAAATTATTATGTGCACCTCAAATTACCTTTCACCTCATATTGGACTGCTCTTCCCAAACATTTGCAAACAGGATCTATGTAAAGTGAGACTGATAACCTGTGTCTGCTTGGCAGCGGGGCCAACTTGTTCTGTAATGTAGCATCTCGGCATTTCCTGTGTTTTTACACACGACAATTTCTTGTTTATATTTTATTAATTATTAATAAAAGTTGTTTTCTGATCACAAATAAAAAAAACTGAGCAAAACAAAGTCCACTATGCAGCCTTTATTTTTTAAGTGTTTTGGCTATATTGATCAAGAATCCCACTATTTCTGACGAGATCTGACGGTTTGGACTTCTAAATAGTGAAGCCAACTATATTAAAGGGACCGGTTGGATCAGAGGTTTCAATGGACTCAATTCATCTGAAGATTCATGGAAGTTCGCAGGTGGCAAAATAAATCCATAAAATGTTTCTCCCCAGGTGAAGAGAGAGCATTTTTAAATAAGCTCTGCGTGCCTGCTGGATTGGTTCTGATGTAATCTGTATTTTGTTACCGGAGAGAGAACATTAGGAGACTTTTCAGGTGGTTAATCTACTAATATTTTAGTAACAAAAAAAAGACGTTTCGTAGGCGTCGTGGTCTGCGTCATGACGTCAGGCCACCGTGGATTGGCGGTCTGCCATCTTTGATTGTGCGACAGGCCGCGGCGCAAGCGGGGCCTCACTCAACTAGAGCTACACTGTCGCACGAGATAACGGGTGGGGGAAAACATTGAAACACAAGAGGAACACACACCGAAAAACTATTAACGTCCGAATTACAGAGGACATATTGAGAGAGAAGAAGCACAGTGTTAACGCTGGAAAGAAACCAGGCCCGTGCAACTGAGGAGCAGCTGTTAGTTGCTAGTGTGCGCTAACCATCGTTAGCCCAACTAGCAGGCAAACCAGCTTTTGTAATCCGCCGGCCACACTACTGTAACTCGCGCACCGCAGTCCAGCCCAAATTCAGACGCCTAGTCTGGCTGTACGACAGACTAGAAGACAAACACAGGACCAGCGGTACCAGGTAGGTCAACTTGTCATGGATATTTCTGTGTAACGTTGTTGAAGAGGCGATGGTTGCGTTCAACCTAACCTCATACTTGCTAAACTGGGGTTAGCTTGGAAGCTAAAAGCGCCTAGTACCAGGTAGGTCAACTTGTCATGGATATTTCTGTGTAACGTTGTTGAAGAGGCGATGGTTGCGTTCAACCTAACCTCATACTTGCTAAACTGGGGTTAGCTTGGAAGCTAAAAGCGCCTAGTGTCCACGGCACAGAAGAAAAAAAAAATCTCAATGTGATGTGGATGCGATGGCGACCTGAGAACCGAAACTGAACGTAACACGGTCATACACCGAGCGATAGCTGTGCTGCAGCTAGATATATGGCTACGTAGTATAGCTAGCTACATTTCTTTCTAGTTACATGTTAGCAACCACCATGCTGCCAACGTCCAAAAGTAGCTAGGTGGACTGGGTTGCTGGGTGATTTCTCGCACCGTCGTAAGTCATCATATTAGTTAGCTAACATCCTTGATTATTTAGCTATACCCTGGCTATCTTGTCGAAGTCGGTTCGGTCTACAGAGGCCCCTACGCGGCGTAGTGATGCTACCCACCCTGCCTATTTCAACCAACACGACATCGGCTTGTCCAGTCTGAAGACTCATCTTGCAGTCGGCTGAATCAGGATAGCTAGCTACTTCTACCGTATTCATTGTGGGCATTTAGGTTTAGTGTGAATTATAGTACACATCCAATGGATTAGAAGACCGTTTCATAGTGAGTTTGGTTGAACGATATTGTATTTGTGATTGAGGCCGAGAAAGGGAACTAGTATATCAACATTTTTTCCTTAGCTAGTAATTCTCAGTCTCCCAACGCCACATTTCAGCCCGGTTAAGTTGAATAATTTAAACAAGAAATCAATCAAACCCAGCTGTCAATTAGTAACTTAACACATACATGCGAATTAGACCCGACATATTTTTTTTTTCGTTTTCAAAAGATTCAGTGTAGTGTGTGGCAATGTACAAACGTGTGTGTTGATGCCCTGGATTAGTGTGAAGTAGTCAAATGATTCATCATTTCCATCTGCACACACAGGAACAAGCTGAGGGAGGCTGGCAGGCGCACATACATCATCACTGGTTCAATACTTGGAGGGGGGCACAGAGAATTTGGGTATTTAATTGAAGCGCTTAACCAGCATCCTGTGGCCCTTTTGATAGAGAAATTGATTTTTCGGGTAAACTATTATTGAGATCGAGGAGCTGTTTTGTTGTAAACAAACTACAAAAAAAAAACTGATGCGTTTGACTGAGTGATGGCCCTTGATTCCTAATATCCTAAGTGTTTTAACCCTGTGACCCATGATGAAGGTGTATTGAAAATGTATGTTTTGGTGTTGGGAAGTTATTACGTCAGCATAATGAATCTGCACTCTTCAGTCCCAAAAGAACAAGGGAGAGATTGATGCTACCATCTAATCTCCTCTCCCCTTCTGGATGGAGAGATAATTATGTTGTATCCTCCCATAGGGCTGCAGGCTTGATTGGCCTCCTCTGTCCTCATCCTCTCTCCTCATCCTCTGTCCTTATCCTCTCTCCTCCTCCTCTCTCCTCCTCCTCTGTCCTTATCCTCTCTCCTCATCCAATCTCCTCATCCTCTGTCCTTATCCTCTCTCCTCATCCTCTCTCCTCCTCTGTCCTTATCCTCTCTCCTCATCCTCTCTCCTCCTCCTCTGTCCTTATCCTCTCTCCTCCTCCTCTGTCCTTATCCTCTGTCCTTATCCTCTCTCCTCATCCTCTCTCCTCCTCTGTCCTTATCCTCTCTCCTCATCCTCTCTCCTCCTCCTCTGTCCTTATCCTCTCTCCTCCTCCTCTGTCCTTATCCTCTCTCCTCATCCTCTGTCCTTATCTTCTCTCCTCCTTTATCCTCATCTCCTCCTCTGTCTTCATCCTCTCTCCTCCTCTGTCCTCATCCTCTCTCCTCCTCTGTCTTCATCCTCTCTCCTCCTCTGTCTTCATCCTCTCTCCTCCTCTGTCCTCATCCTCTCTCTTCGTCTGTCCTCCTCCTCTCTTCTCCTCCTCTCTCCGCATCATCCTCTCCTCCTCAACCTCTCCTCCTCTTTCTTCCTCTCTCCTCATCCTTTCTCCTCCTCCCCCCATTCATCTGCATTGATCCAAACCCCCCAGGGCAAATAAGACTCACACTAGGCTACATCCCCTTTCATCCAAGATGTGACTCCTGTTTATTGTCCTACCGTCTTCCAGACAGACTTGAGGTTTACATGCCCATTAATCTTGACAATGATCCCAAAAATGAGCTACTCTGCTGTGGTCACTGGTGACTGAGCTAGCCGTTATCCTCCCCCCCCACGTTGTGAGGAAGTGAGAGGTGGTGACTCAGACTGTTGTCCTCCTCCACAGGCAGCCCCCCCCCTCTGGCAGCCCCCGCTCTGCCCAGACTCACAACCCTGCTCTGGGGCTCTGGAGGCATGATGCATTTCGACGGTCTGATGGAGGATTCCTCAGTCCCTTTTTGTTTTGCTCTGCCTTGAAAATAAACAGAGCATATTAGATCCACATCCGATTCCCTTTGGCTGCACTCTTTGTCTCCTGAGTGGCCCTGAGGAGAGCGGCGGAGGGGAGAGAGCCTCCACAGTGTTGAGGTGGGCCCTCAGGCGAGCGACAGCAAGCAGAGGACCAAGCTTGTATCATGTTAAGACACGAATCGCGGACGTTTGATACGCGCTTCCTTGTTGGAGATGAGATGAGATGGGGGGGGGGGGGGGGGGGGGGGGCATCCTGGTCCTTTCTGTGTGTGAGGAGGTGGAGGAACGCTGCCCTGCTGCCCTCCCCACACAGACTAGACGTGGACCAGGCTGGACCCTGGAGAAGGAAGATGGTCTGGGGAAGAGGTCAGAGGTCAGGCAGGGCAGGGCAGGGGGGAGGTGTGCCGGAGGTCAGCCTGAGGAGAATGGAGGGAAAACCAGCCGGCAGGGAGGCAAACGGGCTGTGCAGGAACATGACTGGTGGAGGCCGTGTCCTCGTGTGACACTAATCCCCCCCCCCTCTCTCCTCGGCCGACCCTAGCCCTCCCAGGAGTTCTGTGTTGTGGCCTTGTCTGGGCCACAAGCTTCAGTGGAAGTATCCCAGCTGTCACTCCGCTCTCCCTCTTATCAGCAACCCCCTTCCTCTCTCTCTCTTTCCCAGGGCCTCTGCATTACATTCTGGCATCAGAGTAGCCGACGTGTTGTCCGATGGACTTTTGTGTCGCAGAAAATATGTTTTGCTCACGTTCGAGGCGTACAGACGTAACTTCCCTTGTCTGGACTGGTGTGTCATTCTGAAGCGAGGAGGCTGGAGTCTGGGCAGACCTGAGAAGATGTGCTCAGTGTGGGCAGACCTGAGGGGATGTGCTCAGTCTGGGCAGACCTGAGGGAATGTGCCCAGTCTGAGCAGACCTGAGGGGATGTGCTCAGTCTGGGCAGACCTGACGGGATGTGCTCAGTGTGGGCAGACCTGAGGGGATGTGCTCAGTCTGGGCAGACCTGACGGGATGTGCTCAGTGTGGGCAGACCTGAGGGGATGTGCTCAGTCTGGGCAGACCTGACGGGATGTGCTCAGTCTGGGCAGACCTGAGGGAATGTGCCCAGTCTGAGCAGACCTGAGGGGATGTGCTCAGTGTGGGCAGACCTGAGGGGATGTGCTCAGTGTGGGCAGACCTGAGGGGATGTGCGGAGGGGATGTGCCCATGGCAGCTTCTCAAAGGGCAGGTGTTCCGTGGACGTCAGGGCTGTTTAACTGGGTGCTGCTTCCCCCCTCCCCTCCCATGTCTGTGTTCCTGTACCAGGACATCAATTATGAACGACCCCTGTGGGGCTCTGCAGAGGCCACACACCTCTCTGTCAGTTTCTCTGCCATCTCTTTCCCCCTCTCCACTTCCTCCACTCTCTCTCTATCCACTCTCTCTCCTTCCCCCCCTCTTCCTCTCTCTCTCTCCTCCCCCCCCCCCCCCTTCCTCTCTCTCTATATCCTCTCTCTCTCCTTCCCCCCCCCTCCCTCTCTCCCTCGGCCAGCCTCGGTAACGCGCCAGCGTGCCGTCTTAGGTGGCGTAGGCATGGCAACCTGACATGCCCCGTTGAGCGGAGTGAAGGCATTGTGATGGAGAGGTGAAGTCTCTCTCATTCCACAGTGTTTCCCACACATAGACTAATTTGTGGCGGTGCGCCACAGAATCAACACCGGCCGCCACACATTGCGTTTCGTAAAACATTTTTTTTATCGCTATTTAGGTAAAAACACGCAGCGTATTCGTTCAGCTGCATTTCCTTTCCCTGCTCTCCCTCCGTCTCTTTCACGCACGCGTCTTTCTCACATACACACACAGTCACTACGTCAGCACACGTTAGCAACAATGCATACGCCGTTCTAGTGAGACCGACAGCTACATCAGCGAGCCTTCAGCATTAGTGCCGTAGCTAAAGGTCTAGGAAAGTTGAGGCTACTTTTCGCTAGGTACCGACGGACATGTCTTAATCGAAGGTTCCCCTTCGTTCTTTTGGTGAGAAGTTTCAAGAGCTAGCTACTTACCCGGCGTCATGGAGCCGACCAGTTAAATAGTTATTTAGCACCCTGTATGCAGCGTCGCTACCTGCATATGCAGAAATTATTTGTTTGTTGTTGTTGATTTTGTGAATTATTTCGCCCCCCCCCCCCCCGCCACATATAGTTTTCTAATCTGTGGGAAACACTGTTCCATCACCCTTCGCAACAACAGACAGAGCCCTTTCTGGACCATGTGACCCCCCCCCCCCCCCAGGGTCGGGCCTGTCTCTGTGCTCTAGTCTCTCGATAGCAGCTGACAAGAAACTGGTTTGTTTACGCACACTATGGACCCCTCTTGTTGCACGGGACACAAGTTCTCACACACAACCTCAGGAGTCAGTAAAGCCGTTATTGACTCCTTAACGGTTTGCGGGACCCATCGTGGTTTGTTTAGAGGCAAAGCGAAGGCTCAGTTGAACCAGGCACTCTATCGAGGGATGTGGGGTCACTTTCTGGGTGCTGTGGATATACTTGATGCATTTGGGTTCCTATGTAATCGATCCGTAGCTAAAGCCAGAGTCGGATGGCTGCGCGGTTAGGGAATCAGGCTATTCATCAGAAGGTTGACCACTTCACCCTACTTGCCTCGGGGGGGAATGTCCCTGTACTTCCTTTAAGTCGCTCTGGATAAGAGTGTCTGCTAAATGTAAATGTAAAGCCCTCTCTTCCCTCCCTCTCCTCCCCGTCAGGAGGCTGGTTCTGGGGGTGAGACAGGAGACCAGACTCGATGAGTTTCCAGCGAAATGTCAGAGAAGTCAGGGCAGAGTACCAAGGCAAAGGATGGGAAGACCAAGTATGCAACCCTTAGCCTCTTCAACACCTACAAGGGCAAGTCTCTGGAGACCCAGAAAACTGCAGGTGAGCCGCCACCGGTCCGCAGCCAAACGTCCTTCTGCCTTGGCCTCGCATGTCACGATCGATCCATGCCTTCTGTTCAAATTCACTGCCTCAGTGGTACACATAAACATGCACACGGACACGCATACATAACTGATAACTGACAGTGCTTTAGCTAATCATGGGAGCGAGAAGCCGTGTTTCCGTTGACCCAGAGCCTGTTTTTGTCCCAGTGGGAGCTGCAGCTCTCCTGTTACACGGCTTAACCCAGTAAACCTCCACCCTCCCTCCCTCCCACAGTGGCTGCCAGACATGGGCTCCAGAGTTTGGGCAAAGTTGCTGTCAGCAGACGCATGCCCCCGCCAGCCAACCTGCCCAGCCTGAAGGCAGAGAACAAGGGCAACGATCCCAACGTCAACATCGTACCCAAGGACGGCAGCGGTTGGGCATCGCGGACAGAAGGAGGAGAAGAGAGGTAAGGATGCAGAGAGGAGAACCACACCCACAGACACCCTGCACACCCACAGACACCCTGCACACCCACAGACACCCTGCGCACCACAGACACCCTGCACACCCACAGACACCCTGCACACCCACAGACACCCTGCACACCACAGACACCCTGCACACCCACAGACACCCTGCACACCCACAGACACCCTGCACACCCACAGACACCAGTGTTTCCCACACATAGACTAATTTGTGGCGGTGCGCCACAGAATCAACACCGGCCGCCACACATTGCGTTTCGTAAAACATTTTTTTTATCGCTATTTAGGTAAAAACACGCAGCGTATTCGTTCAGCTGCATTTCCTTTCCCTGCTCTCCCTCCGTCTCTTTCACGCACGCGTCTTTCTCACATACACACACAGTCACTACGTCAGCACACGTTAGCAACAATGCATACGCCGTTCTAGTGAGACCGACAGCTACATCAGCGAGCCTTCAGCATTAGTGCCGTAGCTAAAGGTCTAGGAAAGTTGAGGCTACTTTTCGCTAGGTACCGACGGACATGTCTTAATCGAAGGTTCCCCTTCGTTCTTTTGGTGAGAAGTTTCAAGAGCTAGCTACTTACCCGGCGTCATGGAGCCGACCAGTTAAATAGTTATTTAGCACCCTGTATGCAGCGTCGCTACCTGCATATGCAGAAATTATTTGTTTGTTGTTGTTGATTTTGTGAATTATTTCGCCCCCCCCCCCCCCCGCCACATATAGTTTTCTAATCTGTGGGAAACACTGGACACCCTGCACACCCACAGACACCCTGCACACCCACAGACACCCTGCACACCCACAGACACCCTGCACACCCACAGACACCCTGCACACCACAGACACCCTGCACACCACAGACACCCTGCACACCACAGACACCCTGCACACCACAAACACCCTGCACACCCACAGACACCCTGCACACCACAGACACCCTGCATACCACAGACACCCTGCACACCACAGACACCCTGCACACCACAGACACCCTGCACACCACAGACACCCTGCACACCCACAGACACCCTGCACACCACAGACACCCTGCACACCACAGACACCCTGCACACCACAGACACCCTGCACACCACAAACACCCTGCACACCCACAGACACCCTGCACACCACAGACACCCTGCACACCCACAGACACCCTGCACACCACAAACACCCTGCACACCACAGACACCCTGCACACCACAGACACCCTGCACACCCACAGACACCCTGCACACCACAGACACCCTGCACACCCACAGACACCCTGCACACCCACAGACACCCTGCACACCACAGACACCCTGCACACCCACAGACACCCTGCACACCCACAGACACCCTGCACACCACAGACACCCTGCACACCCACAGACACCCTGCACACCCACAGACACCCTGCACACTGTCCTACCTGTAGTTGTTACTGTAGATACTTGCCCCCACCTCTCATACCCCCCCCCCCCCCCCCCCCCCCCCCCTTTTGTCGTCCCTCAGGCAGCAGGAGACCCCCCCGCCCCCACCCAAACCGGTGGCCCCCCTGCCCCCGGAGGTCCCCCTCGGTGGGAGCCGCTCCTGGGCCAACAACAAGCCACCGACACAGCCTGCTGGTGAGGCTTCCGGCAGCTTCCACCTGCTCCGGTCACTAGCCCTGTCTGTCTGTCTGTCTGTCTGTCTGTGTGCATTTCAGTCACCACTCTGTGTGTTCTGCAGGGGCTCCGCGAGTGAACAGCCAGTTCCACCAGGAGTTTCCCAGCTTGCAGGCTGCAGGAGAGCCAGAGAAAGGGGAAGGGCAGGAGGAGGAGCCTTATGGGCCTGGACCCAGCCTCAGACCTCAGAGTATGAACCCTCACCTCCCCCAGCCTCACCCAGGCCTCTGTCCCAGGCCTCTGTCCCAGACACTCACTAACCAGCCTTCGTCTGTCCTCTTCCAGATGTTGGCAGCTGGCGTGAGGGAGGGGGGCGGAATCTGATTGCTTCCACCAGCCCCTCTGAGATGGACAGCAGAGAGCCAGAGGAGGAGGGCAAGGGGGCCAGCAGCACCCCCTCACCCCCCGGGGAGGCGGAGGAACCAGGCCGAGCCCCCTCTGGGGACAGCCAGAGGGAGAAGAGGGAGGCCAGGGAGAGGCTACCTCAGTGCGCCCTGCCGGCCCCCCAGACCACCCCTTCCTCTTCCGCTCCCCCCCCCCTCCTCCTCCTCCTCGGGGCCCCCCCAGGCCAAACTCAACGGGGGGCAGCAGCCTCCGGCCGGGGTCCCCCCCCAGTTCCACCCCCAGTTCCGGGGCATGATGCCTCCCTATGTGAGTCCCTCCGACAGCACACTTCCATGCCCACCGCTCTGCACACACAGACCTGTCTTTGTGTTTGCTCTGGTTATCAGACTTCTAATCTCTATCTCTAAACCGTCTGTGTTCCTGTTCTAGATGTTCCACGCGTATCCCCGAATGCCCTTTCCCCCCACACAAGGCAACTTCAGATACCCTGTACCACTGCAGGATGGAGCCAGGTGAGTAGACTTCTCGTGTGTCCTGCCCGGCAACCGCACTCCAGCTGCCGTCAGTCAGGCAGGAGCTGGGCCAGTGCCGGGGCCTCCCCACCAGAGAGCTGTTCTGGTCTGTAAGGGCTGGTAGTCGGAGGGATTAACCCCACCGTCTCTGTTTTGTGTGTCCAGGGCTCCACGACCAGGCCGCCCCCAGCAGGGGCTCCCCCAGGCCTGGCTCCAGGATCCGGACAGACCCTCCATCATCAGCGCCACGGAGCTCAAGGAGCTGGACAACCTGGACACGGAGGCTGACGAGGGCTGGGCAGGTCAGTGGGCCTGGAGGTTGGGGCTTCCTGGTTTGGCTTTTGTTGACTTGCTGGATGGCGGTGAAGTCACTTCTGCCTGTTCTGGAGGGGTGTGGGGGTGGAGGCTGGGTGCTAACCTCTCTCTCTCTCCGTCTGTCTGTCCCAGGAGCCCAGATGGAGGTGGACTACACAGAGAAACTCAACTTCAGCGACGACGAGGAAAACCAAGCGGCCAAGGAGAAGGGAGAGAACTGGTGGGTTCGGGAACGTCTTTCTTCCTGCCCGAGGTCTCTCATCTCAGATCTTTGATCTGTTAGTCCTCTGTGGTCTTACCTCTGGGGTCTCTCTTTCTCTCTACCCTCTCTTTTTCTCTACTCTCTGGACTTTATCTCTCTACTCTGTCTCTATCCTCTCTCCACACTCTCTCTCTACTCTCTCTACCTTTCTCTACTCTCTCTCCCTCCTTTCTCTCTAGGGAGTGGATGAGGCCACGCCCTCTAGATGGCTCTGAGGAGCGTGCTGGTAACAGAACATCATGGGTAGATGGTGGCGCCCCCAGGACTCCTTCCCCAGGGAGCGTGGGGCAGTACAGCAAGGACCACCAGGTGAGGCTGCAACAGGTGAGGCTGCAACAGGTGAGGCTGCACCGAGGGGGGGGGGGGGGGGGGGGGGGGGTGGCAGGCTGGGGTAATTTGAAGAATGAATAGTCTCTTATGTACAGATTACTCATACCTCTCTCTCTCCCTCTATCTCTGTCTCTCTCAGGGACATGCTGGCGGGCGTGTGGTGGGCAGCGGAGGCCCCCGCTTGTCCAAGCCCCCCGCCGCGGCGCCCCCCGCTGGAGAGGAGGACTCTGAGACGTGGCGGCAGAAGCGTCAGCAGCAGTCGGAGGCGGTGGAGCGGGCGCGGAGCAGGAGGGCGGAGGAGGAACGGCGCATGGAGGAGCAGCGCCTGGCCGCCTGCGCCGAGAAACTCAAGAGGCTCAACGAGAAGCTCCGCCCACCCTCGTCGGAGCCCAGACCCGCCCCAACGGAGACCCCCCCCGAGGAGAAGGGAGCGGGGCGCGACCAGGAGTCTCCCTCCCTGTCTGCTCCTGCTCCTCCTCTCGTCTCAAGCCCAGCTCCTTCAGTGTCTACGTCCTTGGCTCCGCCCCTGCTCCTGCAAGCCACTCCCCCTGAGAGAGAGGGGGCTGAGAGAGACCAGGAGAGACTGGACAGAGACAGAGAGAGAGTAGAGCCCAGCTTGGAGGAAGACAGTCATTTTGTGCCTCGCCAGCCCAGCCCTCCAGTCCAGAGGCCGGTGGCCGTGTCGCCCCAACCTCCCAGCAGAGAGAGCCCCCTCGCGGAGGTGGGCCCCTTCGCAGAGGTAGGCCCCCTCGCGGAGGTAGGCCCCCTGGGAGATGTGGGCCCCCTGGTGGAGGAGACCCAGGCAGAGAGGATTCCCATGCCCATTAGGGACTACTTCAGTGTGGACGACAGCAGAGGTGAGCCCCCTGGCAGTGATCAACTGTGTGACTCGCTGTCCTCTTAACCTTGCAGATGTGTGACTTCTGAATATTTCCAACGATCCCCACAGCGCGAGTTAATTTTTCTGAAACGGAAGCTAGCCCAGCTTTAGTTAGCTTCCGTTACCTAGCGACCTAGCATAACACTCGTAGCAATGTTACTACCTGCTAGTGTTACTTGTTAACCTCCTCATTTGTACATTTTGAAGCCATACTACAGCGTTTGTCATATAGTTTTTGTCTATTGGAAAATATTCAGTTGGAATGTTCGAAATCGCATATGTGCGACGCTACTCCTTAATGGGTAAAAAAGAAATAACCCTCTTGTCTCTGATTCCTGCTGTTCATAGTCCTGGTTCTGCTCTGCCTCCTCCAGAGAGATTCTCTCCTTGTGTGTTCTGTTGGGTACCAGAACATTCTCATGAGTGTGTGTTTGTGTTCTGTCTGACAGTGGATGAGTCCCACCCTTCCCTGCCCCGTGTGGACCCCCCCAGCGGGGAGGAGGGGCCTGCTGCCCCCCTGGACTTGGAGGGGGAGGCCGGGGCCTCGGTGCGCCCCCCTCTCTCCTCCGGATACTCCAAACAGTTCCAGAAAACTCTGCCTCCTCGCTTCCTCAGACAGCAGGTAGCTTGTCCTACCGGGGTCTCTGTGTGGTGTGTGTTGGAAGGGGACCTGGGAGGAAACCTGGGAGGGATGGAGATTGATCCTACGAACAGAAACTGTAGCTGTGCAATCAGCAAAGATCCCTCGTAACAGTCTAACCCCTCCTCCCCCTTTCGCTCCCCCTTCCCTTCCACCTTTCCCTCCCCCTTTCCTTCCCCCTTCCCTTCCACCTTTCCCTCCCCCTTCCCTTCCCCCTTTCCTTCCCCCTTCCCTTCCCCCTTTCCCTCCCCCTTCCCTTCCCCCTTTCCTTCCCCCTTTCCCTCCCCCTTCCCCCTTTCCCTCCCCCTTCCCTTCCCCCTTTCCCTCCCCCTTTCCTTCCCCCTTCCCTTCCCCCTTCCCTTCCCCCTTTCCCTCCCCCTTTCCTTCCCCCTTCCCTTCCCCCTTCCCTTCCCCATTCCCTTCCCCCTTTCCTTCCCCCTTTCCTTCCCCCTTTCCTTCCCCCTTTCCTTCCCCCTTTCCTTCCCCCTTTCCCTCCCCCTTTCCCTCCCCCTTTCCTTCCCCCTTTCCTTCCCCCTTTCCTTCCCCCTTTCCTTCCCCCTTTCCCTCCCCCCTCTACAGGAGCAGATGAAACAACAGCAGTGGCAACAGCAGCAGCAGCAGAGTGGGAGGTCTGTGTCCCCCTCAGGGGGGACCGGGGTGGCTGGGCCCCCCCAGCAGCAGCGCTCCCTGTACCAGACCATGGGCCCCCACCATCAGCAGCACTTGGCCTCCATGGGCTTCGACCCCCGCTGGCTTATGATGCAGTCCTACATGGACCCCCGCATGATGTCTGGCCGGCCGCCCATGGACGGACCGCCCATACACCCTGGTACACACCACCTGTCAATCAAACATGAGCTTAATACTCTTTGTTTGTCTTTATCTCTCTCCCTCCTTCTCTCTCTCTTTTTCTGTCTCTCCCTGTCTCTGTCTGTCTCTCTCTGTCTCCATCTCTCTCTGTCTCGGTCTCTCTCTGTCTCCGTCTCTCTCTATCTCTGTCTGTCTGTCTCTATCTCTGTCTCTCTGTCTGTCTCTCTGTCTCTCTGTCTCTCTCTCTCTCTCTCAATTTACTGTTGCTCTCGTTTCCCACACCAGCCCTGAGTGCATGTTTGGGTACAGCTCTAACCCTGCTGTGCTCCTGTAAGCAGGCCTTGGTTCTGACGCTTGCTGTGTTGTGCCCCGCCCAGGGAGGATGCCCCCCAAGCAGATCGTCCGCCGGGAGCCCGGAGACAACTCCAGCTCCAGCTCCGACTCCTTCGACCACCTAAGCCGGCCCGGCCGCGACCACGGGGTCCCCTCTGAGCCCCGCATGGTCTGGGGCTCCGAGCCGTACGCCCAATCAGAACCTCTCCCTTCGGTCACGCCCCCTAAGGGGCGGGAGGACAAGGAGCCCAGGTGAGGGGGCGGAGCTTGGCGACAGCTGCTGCTGGATTCTGTTTGGGTTGCTTGTTTCTAACCCTCTATCTCTCTCTCTCTCTCCAGACTGGACACAGGGTTAGATCTGGACAGAGGCCTGTCCTCCATGTACTCCCAGGAGCCCCTGGAACCCCGGGGGAAGATCGACTTCTTCAGGGAGCCGTCGGAGCCCCAGTCTGCCTTCATCCAGGGCCCGGAGGAGAGGGCCCCCGCGGGCTCCAGCTTCGACCCCGAGGAGCCGGGTCTTCCTAGCGGAGAAGAGGTGGAGGCCCTGGGCCAGGCCATGCTCCACAGGGGCGTCGTCGCCCAGGACGAGCCCCGCTTCGACAGCCTCTCTCTGGGAACAAAAACACTGGGGGTCCAGGATGCAGGGGAGAGGCCCGAGGACAAGGCCCGGCCGGAGCCCTTCTCCCAGGCAGCGGCAGCCACCAAGGCTGCACCTCCCGTCGACGTGCTCTACAAACCCGACAAGCTGCTCCCGCCCGCCCCCAGCAGGCAGAAGACGGAGCTGCGCTGGGGAGGCAGGGCGGGGGCCGGGCGCAGGGAGGGATCGGGGGGGGAGAGGCCCGTCCGTCGGTCTGGGCCCATCAAGAAGCCCGTCCTGAGGGACATGAAGGAGGAGCGGGAGCAGAGGGAGGAGAGAGAGAAGCGCCACGAGAGAGGGGAACGAGGAGAGAGACCCAAGAAGGAAGGGGGCGTGGCTAAGGTCCAGTCTGCTGCCACCGCCGTTTCCGAGTGCTCCAGGCCCCAGGCGGAGGTGAAGAGGGAGCCTGCCGACCCAGAGGAGGTGCCCCAGGCTGGGGCTCAGAGGGCTAGGGACACCTTAGCCCCCTCCGGGACCCCCCCCACCTCTGCTCAAGAGGACAAAACAGACAACAAGCCAGTCACCAACGACAAGCACCCCGAACCCAAACTGCCCCCCAGGAAAGAGTCAAACCTTCCCCCTCGCGCCTTCCGGAGGGAGGAGAGAGAGAGGGAGCGGGATCGGGAGAGAGAGAGGGACAGGGAGCTGGATAGAGACAGGGACAGGGATTGGCCAATGGACGCCAGCTTCCGTGGTCGTGGCCGCGGAGAGTACTACTCCAGAGGGCGCAGTTACCGGGGGACGTACGGGGGGAGGAACCGGGGCGGTCGTGGGCGGAGCCGGGGTGACTATCCGTACCGGGAGCCCCGATCCCGCTCCGACCTCCCCGTCGCCGGGGGCGCCGCGGCCGCCTTCCGCTGCCGCGAGGAGAGCGAGACTCGCAGCGAGAGCTCGGACTTTGAGGTGATGCCCAAGCGGCGTCGCCGACGAGGGTCCGACACGGACACGGAGAGCGAGGGGGGCCGGGAGTCCGCCAGCGACACGGGGCCGTCCGACCGAGAACCCAGCACCAAACCCAGCCGGCCAATCAGACGAGAGCTTCCAGGGGAGGGAAGGCCTGGCGCAGTCAAGCCCGGCTTCGGACCCCCTCCCCTGGGGGAGAAGGGAGGCTCCAGGGGAGAGGAGGAGGGCAGGCCCAAGCCAGGGTTCCTGCCCAAAGGAGAGCCTTCCAGGCGGGGCCGAGGGGGTCTGTACAGCCGGCGTGGAGGGGCCCGGGAGCGAGGGGGGCCCCGGTCGGTCCCTCTCAGACGTCCGGGGGCCAGGGAGGCGTCCTCCCAGTGGCCCTCCAAACCCATGGAGACCTTCAGGCCCGAGGAGGCGGATCCCTCCAGATACGACAACCCTCCCCTGGACCGACGGCCCCCCAAGTACGAGGGCAAGAAGTTCGGGGACGTGGGCCCTCAAAACAGCCGAGAGAGGCCCCGTCGCCCCAGACCAGCCCGGCCCCCCAGGCAAGACAAGCCACCTCGCTTCCGCCGCCTAAAGGAAAGAGAGGCTGCTGTGTTGGCCGGGGGGGAGACGGCCCCCCTGCCCCCCGCCCCCTTACCCTCAGTGCCTGTGGCCCCCGCCTCTGTCTCCTTGTCCCCCACCCTGTCCAGAGCCCCTGGGACGCCTGTCACCGTGCCTGCCGAGGTGGGGGCCCCCGGCCCAGACCTGCCCTCCCCCACTGAGGCCTCCCTGCCGGAGGGCAGCAGTCCCACCGTTACGGCCGTGGGCACCAAGTCTCCAGACCTGTCCAATCAGAACTCGTCGGACCAAGCCAACGAAGAGTGGGAGACCGCCTCGGAGAGCAGCGACTTTAACGAGCGCCGAGAGCGAGAGGAGAGGAGGGGGGCGCTGGAGGCAGCCTGCGCCGCTGCCCCCGCCTCCTCTGCCCCGGCCCCGCCCGCCCCTCAAGGCTCCGCCCCCCCCAGCAGGAGCCCCACCGAGGGCGGGGTGACCCCCAAGAGGGAGGTGGCGCCCGCGGCCAAGAGGAGCTTCTCCAGCCAGAGGCCCACGGAGAGACAGAACCGCAGGGGCAACAGCGGAGCCAAACCTGGCCGAGGCTACGCCGGAGCCAAGGGGGAGAGGAGAGGAGGGCCCAAGCCTGGCCGGCGAGGGTGAGCACCGGGGGGGGCGGGGTCTACTAGATATTAGAGGCGGGGCTCTAAAAAAAAGTTGAGCTGCAGCAAGCGACAAATGCTTTTTTAAATCACTTTTTACCCCGAATGTCATCACGTTTTGGGTTCTTCTCTTGGGTTCTTAGTTGGTTGTCAAGAGGGTAGAGTGTGAATCTCGGTTTCTGACGTGTGTGTGTGTGTGTGTGCGCGTGCGCACTGCCTCAGTGCAGGCACACCTAATTGTCTTCAGCTGTGTGTATTAATATCCTCCCATATGAAGGACGTGTTTGATCCCCTCCTCATCTGCGGCTGTGTGGGAGTGATAAATATAGACAGAGGTTCAGCGTATTTATAGTCTGCTTCCTCCACTGTGGCCGCCCCTCTATAGAAGACTGAACACATCATCTTTTTTATTCTCTCTCTCTCCCACTCATCTCTCTCCTCTCTCTCCCACTCATCTCTCCCTCTCTCTCCCACTCATCTCTCCCTCTCTCTCCCACTCATCTCTCCCTCTCTCTCCCACTCATCTCTCCCTCTCTCTCCCACTCATCTCTCCCTCTCTCTCCCACTCATCTCTCCCTCTCTCTCCCTCTCTCTCCCATTCATCTCTCCCTCTCTCTCCCACTCATCTGTCTCCTCTCTCTCCCACTCATCTCTCCCTCTCTCTCCCACTCATCTCTCCCTCTCTCTCCCTCTCTCTCCCATTCATCTCTCCCTCTCTCTCCCACTCATCTGTCTCCTCACTCTCCCACTCATCTCTCCCTCTCTCCTCTTTCCTCTGTCCCACTCATCTCTGTCTCCCCCTCTCCCTATGTCGCTTACTCTCTGTCCTACAACACTCTCTATCACTTTATCACTCTCTCCTCCCCCTCTCCCTCCCCCCCTCTCTCTAGTCACATCTCAGTCTCCCTCCGACTCCCCCTCTCTCTATCTCTAGTCACATATCAGTCTCTCTCCCTCCCCCTCTCTCTCCTACTCTCCCCTTTTCTCTCTAGTCACATCGTGGCTGCCTCTTTTCCCGTCAGAACAAAAAAAACCCTGAAGCCGTTTGAGGCTTTTTGAGGAGTATAGTGAGTCTCTGAGTTGAGCTTGCAGTAGGAAGGTGACATTTGTTCATTTCTAACTAGAGGCTGTTCCACCCTTCACAACCGTAGTGCAGAAGAACGAGGGCAAGGATCTCTTCCCCACCCCCCACCCTTTTCCAACACTTCTGGGATGGTTTGTCGCTGTGTGTGTATGTGTGTGGTGGAATCGTGTGTGTGTTGTCGATTCATCTGGTTAACATTGTGTGTGTGTGTGCGCCCTCCCCTCCGTCAGAACCGGGCCCCAGAACCCTGAGGGGGCGTCTGGAGGGCCAGGCCAGAGGCCCGTCAAGGACCAGGCCTCGCGCCGCAAGGACGAGGCCAAGCAGGCTGCCAAGAAGCCAAAGGAGAAGGAGAACGCCCTGTCCCAGTTTGACCTCAACAACTACGCCAGTGAGTCACACACACACCTGCTAATACACACACACACACACACACACACTCAAACCATCCCAGAATCCAGGGGTACAGAACACAGTTTGTGTTCCCTGGCACAGTGAGTGAGCTCTGTTGCCCCCCACACCTCACTACCCCCAGTGAGTCACACACACCTGCTAATATACACACACACACACTCAAACCATCCCAGAATCCAGGGGTACAGAACACAGTTTGTGTTCCTTGAGCTCAGTTGCCCCCCCCCTCCCCCCAGGTGTGGTGATCATCGACGACCATCCAGGGGTAACCACCCTGGAGGACCCCCAGTCCAACACCACGGACGACGGCTTCACCGAGGTGGTCTCCCGCAAGCAGCAGAAACGCCTGCAGGACGAGGAGAGACGCAAGAAGGAGGAGCAGACCACACAGGTGAGGAAGGGGAGGAAGAGAGAAGGAGGAGAGGGTGAGGATAGAGAGAGAGAGAGACTACCCCAGCGCCCCCTGGGTCCTAACTCCTGGCTGTTTGTTGACAGAACTGGGGGAAGAAAGGCTCCGGAGACAAAGGCAGAGGGGGAGGAGGAAAACTGCCTCCCAGATTCGCCAAAAAACAACATCAACAGCAACAACAACCCTCCCAGCCCCCCCCACCACAGGCCCCCCTGCCCCAGCCCCCCATCTCTGCCCCCCAGCACGCCCACCCTCCCCCCTCCCAGCCTCCCCCTCCTGCCGTCTCCACCGCCCTCCGGCCCCAGGAGGTACCCCCGGCGCCCCTGCCCGCCGCCCCCCCCAGCCGCGGTGGACTTCACCTCCTCCAAGACCCTGCCCCCGGCCCCCCTGCCCGCGGCCCCCGCCCCGCACAGCACCCTGGGAACGGAATTGTGGGAAAACAAGGTGGCGAGTTCCACTGTGCTCCCCGACGTCAAGAAACGTGAGTTCCACGCAGAAGAAGACCTCCAGAAGCAGCAGGTCACCCTGGCCTCCTGTCCCCTGCTAACGGCTGCCTCCCTGTGTGTTTCAGTGGGGCCCATCAGCCCCCCGCAGCCCCCCTCCGTGAGTGCCTGGAACAAGCCCCTCACCTCCTTCACCGGGACGACCGAGGTAGGACCCTCCGCCTCTTAGCAGGGAGGCTACAGGTCTCAGATACACTCACGTTCAGAGAGCTGCAGTCACACTAGTGTGTGTGTGTGGATATGGTATGTAGTGTAACCGTGTGTGTGTGTGTGTCAGGGTGTGAAGGGGGGACCAGAGGGTGTGGTTGAGCTGGGGCTGGACGGTATCCAGTTCGGGGCCCCATCGTCTGCGGGGAGCACGGACAGCGACGGAGGCCCGGTCCTCCTGGAGGCTGGGCTGCCAGCCCCCAAGGAACAGAGACAGAAGCAGAGCCGCGCTGGACCCATCAAGACCCAGAAGGTACGGAGCTCACACACACTCTCTCTCGCTCGCTCTCGCTCTCTCTCTCACATACACACTCTCTCTCTCGCTCTCGCTCTCTCTCGCTCTCTCACATACACACTCTCTCTCTCGCTCTCTCTCGTGCGCTCTCTCCCCTCTCTGTCTCTCTCTTTCTCTCACATACACACTCTCGCTCTCTCTCTCTCACATACACACTCTCTCTCTCGCTCTCTCTCTCGCTCTCTCTCGTGCGCTCTCTCCCCTCTCTGTCTCTCTCTTTCTCTCACATACACACTCTCGCTCTCTCTCTCGCTCTCTATCTCTCTCTCTCTCTCTCTCTCTCACACACATTCTCTCTCACACACACACACAACTATTCATACAGAAACTTCCTATCACATGTATCCAGTAGTAGTATTGCCAGTGCTGTATATAAAAAGATTAACATAAGATCCCAGTTGATCCAGAAGGTTCTTCCTGTGTGGTCCTGTGTGTCTCCAGCTCCCAGATATGGAGCCTGTGGAGACCAAAGGCTACAAGCCTGGGCCCATTGGCAAGGAGCGCTCCCTGAAGAACCGCAAGGCCAAGGACGGCCGCGTGGGGGAGGGCGAGGGCCTGGAGGCAGGCGTGTCCGGGGGAGGGGGCGTCCGGCCGGCCGCCTCCAGCCCCCCCACCACGGACCCCGGCGTGCCTGAGCTGGGGGGAGACATCGAGGGCATGATCACCGTGCCGTCGGCCGAGTACACCAGCAGCTCCAAGGTACAACACGCCTCCACCGTCTGACTGCACGAGCCTCTGGAACATGCAGAGCTGTTCTCACTGTGTGTGTGTGTGTTCCCTCAGGAGTCTGTGACTGACTACACCACCCCGTCCTCCTCCCTGGCAGACAGCGTTCCCACAGTCGGCAACAAGATGGAGGAGAGTCTGGTGGCTAATGTGAGGCACAGAACAGTCATGATACCACAGTCATAACAACAGCCCAGTCATGATACCACAGTCATAACAACAGCACAGTCATGATACCACAGTCATAACAACAGCCCAGTCATGATACCACAGTCATAACAACAGCACAGTCATGATACCACAGTCATAACAACAGCACAGTCATGATACCACAGTCATAACAACAGCACAGTCATGATACCACAGTCATAACAACAGCACAGTCATGATACCACAGTCATAACAACAGCACAGTCATGATACCACAGTCATAACAACAGCACAGTCATGATACCACAGTCATAACAATAGCACAGTCATGATACCACAGTCATAACAACAGCACAGTCATGATACCACAGTCATAACAACAGCACAGTCATGATACCACAGTCATAACAACAGCACAGTCATGATACCACAGTCATAACAACAGCACAGTCATGATACCACAGTCATAACAACAGCCCAGTCATGAGAACAGTTATATCAGCACAGTCATGATAAGTCATACCATCACCATGATGTGCTTGTGTACTGTGCCAGCTTGTCCTCTGAGCTGCTGTCCCGTGTGTGTCCACCAGGTGGCGCTGCCCCACCTGCCTCGCAGGGAGCCTCTCCAGCAGAGCTCCAGCCTCAGTACTGTGTCCCCCGCCACCGTCGACCTCACCCTGAAGGTGACCTCACACTTAACTGTACCATGTCTGAACCCTCGCACCTCAAAACTCTTGAACATGTAGAATCAGACAGTCCAGAGATGTGCTTTTCTGACTATTCCCTCCCTTCCCCCCCCAGATGGAGTCAGCCCGCAAGGCCTGGGAGAACTCCCCCAGCCTGGGGGATAAAAGCTCTCCCGTCACCTCCTCCTCCTCCCCCATCACCTCCTGCCCTGCCTCCTACTCCTCCTTCTCCTCTGCCTCCATGCCTCAGATCCCTGTAGCCTCCGTCACGCCCAGCACCTCGCTGTCAGGTACACACACACACACACACTCACACTCCTCCCTGCTCTCTGTGCACAGGCAGGGGCAGGGGTTTGTTTGGTCAAATGTGGGTGGGACGGCTTTTGTTTTGTTTTTGTAACCGAGGATACGGCCGTCACATATCGTTTTCTTAATCTTCACTCTTATCCGAAGGCTGGTTTTGTCCACCTCCACTCTCCCCTAAGAATCTCTGTTCTCAAGTTAACCTCCCTCCTCCCTCTCCCTCCTCCCTCTCCCTCCTCCCTCTCCCTCCTCCCTCCTCCCTCTCCCTCCTCCCTCCTCCCCCTCCCTCTCCCTCCTCCCCCTCCCTCTCCCTCCTCCCCCTCCCTCTCCCTCCTCCCTCTCCCTCCTCCCTCTCCCTCCTCCCTCTCCCTCCTCCCTCCTCCCTCTCTCTCTCCCTCCTCCCTCTCTCTCTCCCTCCTCCCTCCTCCCCCTCCCTCTCCCCCCTCCCCCTCCCTCTCCCTCCTCCCTCTCCCTCCTCCCTCCTCCCTCTCCCTCCTCCCTCTCCCTCCTCCCTCCTCCCTCTCTCTCTCCCTCCTCCCTCCTCCCCCTCCCTCTCCCTCCTCCCTCTCCCTCCTCCCTCCTCCCTCTCTCTCTCCCTCCTCCCTCTCTCTCTCCCTCCTCCCTCCTCCCCCTCCCTCTCCCTCCTCCCCCTCCCTCTCCCTCCTCCCTCTCCCTCTCCCTCTCCCTCCTCCCTCCTCCCTCTCTCTCTCCCTCCTCCCTCCTCCCTCTCTCTCTCCCTCCTCCCTCTCCCTCCTCCCTCTCCCTCCTCCCTCCTCCCTCTCTCTCTCCCTCCTCCCTCTCCCTCCTCCCTTTCCCTCCTCCCTCCAGGGTCCGGCACCTACACCACATCCTCCCTGGGCACCAAGACCACCACGGCCTCTGACCCCCCCAACATCTGCAAGGTGAAGCCCCAGCAGCTACAGGGGGGGGCCATGTCCAGCAGCAGCTTCTCCCAGCTGGGCTGCGTGGCCCCCCTGCTGTCCCAGCAGCAGAGCCCCCAGGTCTACGTGTCCCAGTCTGCAGCAGGTCAGCACAGCCTCGCTCACTCTCTCTCTGTCTGTCTCTCTCTGTCTCTCTCTCTCCCTGTCTCTCTCTGTCCTCTCGCTCTCTGTCCTCCCTCTCTCAGTCTGTCTCTCTCTCTCTGTCCTCCCTCTCTCTGTCTCTCTCTGTCTCTCACTCTCAATCACGGACACACACACGGACATTCCCACACACTCTCATCTAGACTTAGTCTGCGGTTGTTATTCAGTCCTACATTCTATGCCCCCCTCCTCCTCCTCCTCCCCCCCTCACCCGCCAGAGGGCATTGGGCCAGCTCTATTACCCCCCCCCCCCCCCTTCTCGGGAGCTAGCTAGCCGTTAGCTGATTAGCGCTCTGGGTCTCTGGAGTCTGAGACGACTTACCTCAGATGACCTCAGTCTAATGAGGCTCTCATTTACACTGGGAGGTTAGTAGTCAATACACACACACACACACACACACACACACACACACACACACACACTGGCTCAAGCCTGATTTATACTGTCAAACGCATCTGCGTAGGGTCTGCGCCACAGCATAGGACTCTAGTGTACTCTACTCTACTGTACTCTACTCTCTTTTGGTTTTCTGTTGTCTCTCTATCTTTTCAATGTGAGGGGAAAAAAAGTTGGAAAAACTTTACACTTTTTTGTGTGGGAAAATAAAAGGTTTGGAATTAATCTTTCAAAAGGTAGATTTTTTTATTTTTATGTTTGGGAATGTTTTAGAAAATATTTCTGAAAAAAGGACACACCTACCGCGTGCCAGACAGCCAATCAGGGCAGCCGTTGGCCCATCAGTTGACCAGACTTTACAGCAATAGGTCTAAAACGTTCAGCTTTAACCCTTCTGTGTCCTCACCCCTCTGCCTTCCAGGCTCTGCAGCCCAAATCCCGGCCTTCTACATGGACACCAGCCACTTGTTCAGCACCCCCCACCCCCGCCTGGCCCCGCCCTCGCTGGCACAGCAGCAGGGCTTCCAGCCCGGACTGTCCCAGGTCAGAACCACCCCAACACACTCACCTGGAGGGGGAGGTCAGAACCACCCCAACACACTCACCTGGAGGGGGAGGGGCCCTCACCTAGAGGGGGAGGGGCCCTCACTTGGAGAGGGAGGGGCCCTCATCTGAAGGGGGAGGGACCTTCACCTGGCGATGCATACTAATGCCCTCTGCCTGTGTGTGTGTTCTGTGTTTGTGTCCTGCCCCTGTGTGTGTGTGTGTGTGCGTGTGTGTGTGTTTGCACGCATTCTGCAGACCACGGCCGTGCAGCAGATCCCCATCCCCATCTACGCCCCGCTCCAGGGCCAGCACCAACACACACACCAGCACACACACCAACACACACACCAAGCCCAACACACACACCAACACACACACCAAGCCCAACACACACACCAACACACACACCAGGCCCAGCTGGGCCTCAGCAGCGGGCCTCCAGTCTCCCAACCCCAGGACCTGTTCAGCTCCTCACTGCAGCCTTACAGGTGAGACACACACACCTTGCAGTCACACACACACCCACACACACACCTTGCAGTCACACACACACCCACACACACACCTTGCAGTCACACACACACCCACACACACACCTTGCAGTCACACAAACACACCCACACACACACCATGCAGTCACAGTCTCAACACACAGTGACACTCACACACAACCCTAACCATACAGCTCTCTCACACACACACACACCCCCATGACTCTTAACTCTGTGTCTCTCCCCAGGTCTCAGCAGGCGTTCATGCAGAGCAGTCTGTCCCAACCCTCCATGCTGCTGTCGGGGCCCTCCCTGCACAGCTACCCCGGGGTGCAGGGCCCTGAGCTGGGCAAGCCTCAGTCCAGCCTGGCCTACCAGCAGTCCTCCTCCACGCAGCATATCCCCATCCTGTTTGAGCCCCAACTCAACCAGTCCTCTGGCATGGGAGCCTCCCAGCTCATAGATACTCACCTGCTGCAGCAGGTACTGCTGCTCACTGAGATACATGCTCTGTCACACACACACACACACACACACTCACACACACACACACCTGCTGAAGGTAGAGGAGCTGCTCACTCAGACACACACACAAACATAAGCTCACACACACACACTTGCAACATACCCACCTTTGGCACCTCCGGCTTCTAATCTGTGTGTTCTGGTGTGTGTTTCAGGCTCGCCAGGGGATGAATCAGCATTCTAACATGTACTCAGGGCAGGTGCAGCAGCACGGCCAGAGCAGTTACTATAGCAACACCCAGTCTGCCAGCTCTGCAATGCAGCAGGTGCAGACACACACACACACACATAAGATGTACAGTGATGTAGTATTCAGACACATGAACACGTCTTCCTTAACCCCTCTACCCCCCCCCCCCCCCCTCCCTCCTCCTCCACCAGGTGACAGTTCCTCTGCCAGGCTCTCAGTTGTCTCTTTCTAACTTTGGGTCTGGGGGGGGGCAGCCCCTCTTGGCCCTGCCCCCCACCCCGCCCCAGGCCCCGCCCCCCAGCATCAGCAGGCAGCCCCCAGTATCCCAGGGTTACCGGGGCCTCATGGGCCCCAGCCATGGCATGATGCAGCCCCCCTCCAGCAAGGTAGTCTGTTAGCCTGTCTGTCTGTTAGCCCGTCTGTCTGTTAGTCTGTCTGTCTGTTAGCCACCTGTCTGTCTGTTTGCCTGTCTGCCTGTCTGTTAGCATGTTAGCCTGTCTGTTTGCCTGTCTGTTTGCCTGTCTGTCTGTTTACCTGTCTGTCTGTTAGCCAGCCTGTCTCTGTTTGCCTGTCTGTTAGCCTGTCTGCCTGCCTGTCTGTCTGTCTAGCAGTGGGATCTAACGTGTGTGTGTGTGTCCAGATGGACATGGATCTGAAGCTGTTTGGCTCTGGGATGGACATCAAACCAGGGACTCCTCCCAGCGCCAGAAGCACCACGCCCACGTCTAGTCACTACCGCTATGACAGGTAAGAACCACGACGACCACACACACACACACACCGCCTGCCTCCACACGGCTCCTCCCCCTCCTCCTCCTCTCCCTCCTCCCCCCCCTCCTCCTCCCCCCCCCCTCCTCCTCTTCCTCCTCCTCCCCCCCCTCCTCCTCTTCCTCCTCCTCACCCCCCTCCTCCTCTCCCTCCCCAGGGCCAGCTCCACCTCCCCCAGCAGCCAGTCCAGTAAGATGAACAGCATGCTCTACCAGAAACAGTTCCAGCCCAGCTCTGCAGGCATGAGGATCACACAACACTTCCCTGGCCAGTTCAACCCACAGGTAATTCTCACACACACACACACATGGCGTCCCTATGATAGTGTTGTGTGACTGACACTAACTGGTCGTCTCCCCCTGTCAGATGCTGTCTCAGCCCAACATGGTGTCTCCCCTGGTCCGGCCCCCCCATGCTAACTCATTCTCGGGGGGCATCCAACGCTCCCCCATGGGCCCCCCCATGGGCCCCCCCATGGGCCCCCCCATGGGCCCCCCCATGGGCCCCCCCATGTCCCCCTCTCTGGGCGGAGGGCTGATGCCTCACCCCCGGCCTCAGCACGCTCCCAGGGGCCCCCCGGGGCCCCCCATGGCGCCCAGAGGGACACAGGCAGCTCTGAAGGCAGAGCAGGACCTCAAGGTACCCTCCCAGGAACAGGACTGTTTGACTCAGTCACAAGCTCGCTGATCAGTTGATCGCCTCTCCGACACGTGATCGATTGACAGTCTTTTTGGTTGTTTTCGTCGGTGGATTGATTGATTGCATGTTTGATTAGCTGACGGTGTGATTGGTGCTGAGTGTTTTATGTGTCCAGTGACTGACTGTCTCCCCCCCCCCCCCCCCCCCCCCCCCCAGGCGAAGCAGAGGGCGGAGGTGCTCCAGTCTACCCACAAGTTCTTTTCAGAGCAGCAGCAGCAGCAGATGAAGGTTCCCGCCGTCAGCAAAGCCCCTCGCCTCGACCAGGGAGGCAAGCCCTCCCTGGACAGCATGGCCCCCAACCACCAGGCGGGGGGCGTCCTGGACCGCGCAGAGCCCGACAAGCCCTCCCTCTCCACGGGCAAGCCCATACGGACTGGTCCCATCAAGCCCCAGGCTATCAAGCCTGAAGAGGGCAAGTAGTGCCCTCGCCCTCCTCTCAGACCACGCCGTGCAGGGGGGGGGGGGGGGGGGGAGAGGAGAGAAAGAAAGAGAATCCAGCTGCTCCAATCACTCACTCATACGCTTTCTCTCTTTCTCTCTCTCACATCAGCCTTGAGGGAGAGGGGGAAGGGGGGGGCGGAGGGGACTGGGGGTCCAAACATGAATGGTTACTGAGAAGAGGGGTACTGAAGTTCCCCCCTCACCCCTGCTTCTCTCCTCCTGCCCCCCTCCTCCCCCCCTCGCCAGGCCTCTGAAGGGGGAGGGGGGGGGGGGGGTGTTGTATGAGATGACTACACTAGCTCTACAGAAGACGTCTACTGTAGTGGTAGAGAAAGAAGGGGGGGGGGGGGGGGGGGGGGAGAAAAGAATGAAATGAGATTTGCTGCTGAGTTAGCCGTTCTTCTAGCTCTTTGACTTCTGTTCCTTCAGCAGAACCACACGTTCTTCAGCAAAACCACACGTTCTTCAGCAGAACCACACATATTAGAGGAGTGGGCGGGTGTAGCGTTTTTCTGAAGAAGAAGAAAATGAAAAAAAAAAAGAATCAATCTTTTGTTTTTGTAGTTGAACGAACAATCTTATTTAAAGATGTATTTTAGTGAAGCACACATTATTTTCCCTACCAACCCTCCCATCAGTACTAACCCAGAGGAGAGAGAGGGAGTGTGTGTAATCTCCGCATTGCACCATCACACACACACACACACACACTCTCAACCTTGTACTCAACCGTTCTGTCCATTTTCTCTGAACTGAAATCGATTTAATCAGGAATTCTACTGCTTTTGTTTATCCCGAAAGAAGAAAAATGTCAAATTTAATCGGTTGATTAATTGATTTGATGATTGATTTGATTAGTTGATTATTCTTCCTATGAGCTCCTCCTGCCTTCTGCTCGCGTCTCTTGCCTGAGGAGGTTGTGTGTGTGTCCTGTATCTTTAGCCAAAGGATAAGTTGCGAAAATATGACGTCACAAAGCCTTTAAACATGCCTGTTGCTGTGGCAGCGGCGTTTTGAGTGAAGTTATTATGGGCTGTTTGCGAACGGTTACTCCAGATAGACGTTGCCTGTACCTAGTCAGGGGGGACTGACCCACACACACACACCTCCACCGCTTTCACACTCATCCTCACTGTCTCGCACACACACACGCGCGCTGCTCTCTGGAGAGTAGCAGGTGCTCGCAGGGTCCTAGTGCCCTCCGACCTGCGGCCAGACGGGCTCAGGAGAACCGAGTGTTTTCAAGCGCAGAGCTGGCGTGACTTGAGGAAAGGAAAGAGACCTCTAGATGGGACTTGTAGTTCTGAAGGAGTGTCTCAGGCAGTAGGAAGTCAAGCGTTTCCTTTTCCATGTTGAGAGGACTGAAGGCGTCGTCCAGGACCCTCTCTCCCCTCACCCTCATCTCACCTCTGTGTCCCCCACCACCACCACCCGCAAATAAACTCCCCCCCCCCCCCCTCCCCCCGGTATGGTGGTTACCGCGGTAACGAGTGTCCTGGGGGAAGATGTATAGCAGTATGCAGGTTCCCTACCCTGACGTGAAGGGGGGAGGGGGGGGGGGGGGGGGGGGGTGATGATGATGATGTTGATGATGATTTGGGTTTTTTGTTTTTTTTGTTTTACTTGTACAGGGGTTACATCGCTGTATTAAAATATGTACGGTCTTATTTACATTCTCTTGGTTTGGTTACAGAAACTAATAAAATAATATGCTGTTATAAGGTGAATTTGTGTTTCGCTGATTGATTTTTCAGCCTGTTCTGACTGTACTTCTCGGGTTTTTGAACTGAGGTGTAGATCCCAGATTGTGCCACTAGGGGTCAGTATGACTGTAGGTGTTTGCAGGTGAGAAGGGGGAAAATCAGTTTGGGTATTGCTGATGGGTTACCCTCAGGTGTGGGTTTAGACAACCACTAAAACAAACTCAGTTTATCATTTATAGTTTATTTGTTCTCATGGTATACATCTGTACATGCCTTAGTATTAAGAAATACAGCTCCAAGGAACATGCAATACATTTTTGCTTATGTTGAATGAGTCAAGAGGTATACCTTTGCACTCTAATTAGTCTTTATAAGCCGTTATGATACACATCGGAAAGATCAGTGATTTTATTAATTGAGCCATCCAACCTTTCTCAGCGCGACACATGAAAACACCAAATCTTGTAACCAAAACAGTAGAAAAATAATTCCTCTATAAACACGTTAGTGGGGTTGCGCCACAGCAAGAAACCTTCCCTCTGACACAGCACCTGCAGGGGAGGGTTCCTCTCAGGTCGTTTTGAGCGCTCATGGGACTTTAAGTAACAAACATACACAGACTCATTCTAACCTCTACTGCCACACGATTATGCTTTGCAGGCTTGTCAGTCTCAGAAGCAGGGGAGGTGAGCTCTCAGGTGACCACCGCTGCTGAACTCGCTGACCACCCAACAGCCAATCAAACCTCCTCGACCAAGAGCCAATCAAACCTCGACCAAAGCTCCGGGGTTCCTCTCGCCTCTGGTGGACAGCGCTGGAACATCCGGGCAGCGTCTCAATCGTCTATAAGTGGCCGCCGCTTACTAAGAAGACTTGAGGGACTGGGTGTGGAGGAGAGGAGGGGTTCTGGAGACTATGGAGGTGCCACCGGTCGGGCCTCCCGCCCGGCCTCAGTTGGCCTGGGGCGTCCCAAGCCTGACGTCGTAGGACACGATGTGGGAGTTGTCCCAGGCGAACAGCTTCCTCTGCGCCGGGTTGTAGTCGATCATGCTGTTGTAGCGGTACTTGTTCCTGAAGGGCACGGCGACGGCCTTGTCCTGGCCGCTGGCCGTGTTGTACGCAAGGTTGACGGTGGTGTTGGGAGACGTGTAGCTGGCCACCGTGTACAGACGTCCGCAGATCATGAAGGCGTTGGCCACCGAGTTCTTCCGGATGGCCGTCTCCCAGCTCTGCATCACCTCCAGGGTTTTGGGGTTCAGCTTGGACAACACGATGTTTCCCTTGGCCTTGTTGGTGGAGTAGATGGCCCACAAGCCCTTCTCGTCCACCCCCAGGTCCACGTCGGTGTAGCCGCCCCAGGAGTAGGGGTACTGGCCGTGGAAGCCTGCGTGGGGGAGGTCTCTGCGGGCCGCAAGGCTCTCGGAGGCCAGGTCGTAGCACAGGATGGTCCGGCTGCGGCGGCGCTGGTAGTAGAGGGAGCCCCGGTAGAGGGTGGCTCCTGTGCTCTCCACCGGCTCTGGGAGCAACAGGACCTGGGGGGGGGAGGGAGGAGAGAGGAGGGGGGGAGAGGGGAGGGGGGGAGAGGGGAGGGGGGGGGGAGAGAGGAGGGGGGGGAGAGGGGCCACAGAGGGGGAACTTAGATGTTTGTGCTCAATACTAGGTTGAGCTAAAAGGGGGGGGGGGGGGGGGGGACTTGGATGTTTGTGCTCAATACTAGGTTGAGCTAAAAGAGGAGAGGAGGAGAAAGGAGCAGAGAGGAGAGGTGGAGAGGTGAAGAGTGGAGAGGACTAGAGAGGAGAGGAGAAGAGTTGAGGAGAGTATTACCTTGGACGGGAAGCCCCGAGAAAACTGCTCCATGTCCTCGTAGCCGAAGAGCTGTCGGACCTCGGTGCCGATTGTGTCGATGCGCCACACCATCTCTGGCCCGTAGAGGGCAGCAGCCTCGGGGTCCTGCATCCACACACCGTACTTCCCCACTATGGGGTCTGCTCTCCTGTGGAGGACCGGCTCGCCCACGGACACCAGCTCCCCACAGCCT
>NC_061075.1:864583-932139 GCF_021917145.1 Hypomesus transpacificus | reverse complement strand
GAACAACCTGACCAACCAGAGGAATATAAACAGCAGACTTCCCAAAGCCAGATAGTACCCTCCCTCTACCTGTCTCTCCCCACCCTCCATATATTTGTATATGGAAATATAATTCCTGAGCATGGATCATAGATATAGTAAATGGTCTAGGATTTCACAACCACTTGCTATGGAAATACTATAGAACGATCGTCTGGTATATTGAATATTCTTTATTTTAACTTTTAGATCAAATACAAAGTTTTATTTTATTTTAAATGTGTGACGAAGAGGCTGATTGAATTAGGTGTAAACTATAAGTAAGGACAGACTTTGCGCGAAGAATTTTCACCCTTATGGAAAATAGGAAGAGGTGCAGAAGCTTAGTTATGTGACAGACGTTAAGAATTCCACAAAATGCTAACGGGGATTTAAACCACATCACCAGAAAATATGATTTTTAGGAAGGGGGTTGGCGTCCCCTGGTGGAGACAGAGAACATTGTCTGCATGTTACAGTGAGTGTAGTTCTCCTGCTGTCCCTCTCACTGTATGAAGACATGGGATGGCAAGGCCTGCATCACAAAATAAACAAATAAATAACAAAAAACCTGGTGAGAATATCCCGGTGACAAGAAAGAGGGTCTCGTTCCCCACAGGGGGTTTTGACTCAAGCTGCCTGATTTTGCTTTGTGCCTTGCCTGCTATTTTTACATTTTTTCCCGCCCCTCTAACCTCCCAGCTCTCCCTGTAGCTGGATGTTCTAGTTAGCTGCTAGGTAGCTGCTAGTTAGCTGCTAGGTAGCTGCTAGGTAGCTGCTAGTTAGCTGCTAGGTAGCTGTTAGGTAGCTGCTAGGTAGAGCTGGGTATTGCTAGATAGGTGCTAGGTAGAGCTAGGTAGCTTCTAGGTAGAGCTTTCCACACACCTGTCCAGGTAGACAACAGACACCTGGGTCTGGCCTGGAACAGCCACGACAGCGACTACTGACACAAACGACCAAGGAAGAATGTTTAGGAGTCCGCTGCCCGAATCTACACATGTAAAATTAGACTTGGGACACGATTCTGTTCAGATAACTCACAAGTTATTCTTGTGAGTTATCTATGTGCTTCGCGTGCGAGAATGTACCGTTACACGTTGTAAATTGACAGGAGTTTTAGAGAGCCGGAAACATCTGTTTAAGGACCTGTGTTCCTCGTTACCCAACTTTTGGGGCGAGCTAGAATAGAATCTTAACCCTATCCCATAATACAAAGACGTGAGACTGAATGACTATGTTGTTGCTAGGCTTCACTGGTGTACTTTCCTAGTTTTGTCTTAGTTTGGAGACACGCCGAGTGTCTGTCTGTTAGAGGTGCGACACACCTGGCCCTACTTCCTGTTAGAGGTACGACACACCTGTACTCGATGTAGTGTTGCACGGCATCCCGATTCAAATGCACCCAAAGGGCTGATCCACTGAACAACTCACACTGATAGTTGTAATGGGATGTTTGTTTTAATCGAATCAAATACATGATACCTAAACTGGAGACGCCATGGTTGTTGTGGCAGTAACATATGACTAGTCTTACATGCTTTGTTATGTTTTTGTTGAATGCTCATTCCTATAGGTTTGTTCACTCAATGGTCAGTTAAACACAATCAATAAATTACTTTTATTGACCGACTGAATCTAAGCCTGTTTCACAGTCATTGCATATACACTTCCTGAACAAAAGCATGAAATAAAAATCTGTGTATAGAGGTCATGCAAACCCTGGAACACACAAGAGTTACACAATATGCCTGCATTGCTCACACAGTAAGTGTTGAGTGGAATCAGGAAGTGGAAAGGAGGTGTTTCCTGTCACGTGACCATGCGTACCATGACAGCTCCGCGGACGGGGACAGGACAGGGCAGGGTGTCGTCTACTTGGACGCAGACGTCGATGTAAGGGTCCAAGAGCAGCATTTTGGGCAAGGCCGTGTTGATCCTGCGCTCCCCCACCAGGTACACCTGCCCGCTCAGAGTGGCGCAGCCACCAAAGAACTTCCTGTCCAGACACTCCTCCTCCAGCAGGGTCCACTCGTCCGTCTCCACATCCAGACGCAGCGCCTGGCCTCCGAACAGGTAGAGGGCGCCGTTGAGCTCCGTCGCCAGAAGATCATACCTGGGTGAGGAGGAGAAATGACAGTTAGCTTTAAGCATTCCAGTCACCTGATGAATCAGTCACTCAACAGACAAACTAGGTTGTGTGGCTGATGTTTTTATTCAGATTCAAAAATAAGAAACGTTTGTTTATGTAGCCATTGTATCACAGCATGTCAGCATATTGTCACAACAGACACAAACTGTGACTCCTCCAGTCAGCCCACCTCGGTCTGGGACAGTAGGACACTACATCCCATTGGTCCTCTTCCGGCCTATAGCGCTGCACTCCGCTGTACGCCTCCCCGTACTCGTCCAATCCGCACGCCACGTACACGCATCCGCCCAGCGCGGCGCATCCGGCCCTCTCCACCGCCCGCACCATGGGGCTCCTCCCCTCCCAAGCCTCGGCCCCCAGCACCAGCCTCTCCACGTCGGCCACGGGGCCCTGGTCCATGCTCCCGCCCAGGACGAACAGCTCCTGTCCCAGCCCCGCGGAGCAGTGCGAGTGCCTGGATCTGCCCAGGGCCGGCCCATCCTCCCAGAGCTCGCTCCCAGGCCGGTACACCCTCACCCAGTCCACACTGTACCACACCACCTCGTCACGGAAGTTCCCCCCCGTCACCACCACACTGTCCCCTGGGGGGACATGTCAGGGAGACGGAACACACTGGCATCAATGTCAATACAACCAAACACACACACATCTGTTAGTCACGCTGCTCGTCAACAGTCACTAACACCCATGCTTTCCCCACACCGCTGCCACACTGTACTTATGCTGAGGGGTAAGTCTGCCAGTTCACCTCGGCTACATTTACCTGCGGCGGCGACAGAGTACTGGATGAGGTTCCTGCTCTGCAGAGGGGCGCAGCTCTGCCAGCGGCCGCTGCGAGGGTGGAAGCGGTAAAGATGCTGGCGGTCCTGATCGTGAGGTCCTCCCAGGACGAAGAGATTCTCCTGGGAGCGTGTCCGAGGCAGCGAGCGCCCGGCCGCCCAGCATGCTGGGAAATGCTCGTTCAGTTTACACAGGAGCTTGGCTCGGGGGTCTGACCCTTTGAGCCGGGTCAGCAGATCCGTGAGGTAGGGCACGGTCAAGCTCTCAGGCCGCACCAGCCCCACCAGGTCCAGGAAGTTGTCCTCCCGGCTGGGGTCAAAGGTCGCCCAGCGCAGGATCACCTCCAGGGCCAGGTCCTCCCGGGTGAGGTTGAGGTCGTCGCTGGCGAGGAGGTCGGCCACGCTGTCCTTGGACAGGAGGAGGAAGTCGTCGTGGTCGGCGAGGGCAGGCAGGTGGTTGAGGGCGACCTCCCGGGCTGCCCTGTATAGCTCCAGGCAACACATCTGCCAGGCGAAGGCCATCATGCCCAGGCAGTTACTGAGGTGCAGCTCTCTCTCCAGGAACTTACAGCAGAGCAGCCTGGCTCGCTCCAGCTGCAGGAAGTCTGCAGTCTCCAGCAGCTTCAGGACGTTGTCTCGGGTCAGAGGGAGTCGGGACGTCTGCACGTGCTCCATCAGAACCCGGAATTGGGTCACGCCCACGCCTTTGATCTCTACGTGACGCTTCCCGCTCTCCCTGCTGCCTCCATAGAAGAGGGCCCGGAAGTACGAGCTGTGGCGGGCCAGCCGCTCGCGGTTTACGAAAAATGACTCCGCCTCCACCTGCAGAACCGCGTCGGGAACTGCATCTTCCTCCAGCTCCTCTTCCTCCGGTTCCTCTTCCAACGACGAGTCGTCCTCCTGCTTCATTGGGGATTCCGGTAAACAACCGTAATCTCCCGACACTGTGCTCCTACAGGCCATCTAGCCATAACACACCGCACACAACTCCCCTCACGTCTTTTCTGCTTTCAGTCGGAGGTATTAATAGTTGCCTCAATCCAGCCTGGCAGTTGGCGACCGTAAACATTCATAGGAGGTCAGTTTGGAAAGCAGCTAAATATAACTGAGGCGCTCTCGAGACAGGCGGAAAAATAAGAGAATAGGCTACACACAATTACTTTATGCTACTATCAGTACTACAGTAGTAGGCTTAACAGTCATTCACTTTTTTACAGTTGGAAATTTGAAAGGAATGTCGGCATTCATATTTTCAGATTAAAGTTGCCTTTAAATTTAGGAAATTAGGCCTATAGTGTGGATCCATGTCAGTTTGATTGAACGACCTGAACAGGTGGAAATTGAACCTCCGGTAATGTTCAATAGGTAGTCTAGCTAGCCCAACGGCGGTGAGTCCTATCAGGCGTCCGCATAACAACATTAAAATAGCATTTTAATTAATAAAAAATGCTCAATGTTTTTATATTGTATTCAATACGAGGCAAGGCAATAGCGAGAAACAGATGAATCAGTTGAAAAAAAACGGTTACAATGAAGCTAGGTAGCTAAACTAGCTCAGTGTCCCATATCGAATTCTAGATCACTAAATAGCTAAGAAGGTAAACATATTTTATCTGTAAAAGTTGGCTACATTGACAAACCATTCCGTCCGTTTGAAGATTCAGCTAGGACCAGAAGGTAAACACGGCCTTTGAAAACACAAGCCAATTGATGCAGTTAATCATTTGCAATTAACTGCTATAATGATATGTTTGCTTAATGGCTAGGTAGTCATCTTATGATGGATTACCGTAAAACCATGTCGGTTTAGACAGCTTAGGGGTATTCGTTACCCTTTTTTCTGTTGAGCTTGTTTTGAGTACAAAGACTCTTAGTAGCTTTTTGTTGGTGTGTGTCTTAAGTATATGGGCCCAATCCCTATTTACTTTTTATCTGAAAGTTTTAATTCTATTTTGTTTTGAAAATAAAGTGGAAAAAAGTTAATGGATCTTTCTGTATCTGTTTTCTTCTGTTGTGCTGTCTTATAAGAGGCTAATACTGTATTTGTTTTACAAGATGTTTACAGGATGTCCTGTAAGACATCAAGGAAGTGCTAGTCTCACAACCATTACAGTCAGTCATTCAGCTCTGGGACTGAAAATACTTCAAATTCTGTCCGCTTATATTTGAATCTACTACTTGAAAACGGAGGCTTCAAAAGCTCTTTTCATCCCGGAAAAGAAGCCAGATGATAGCGATCACTGTAGTCAGCTACTCTGAATGTGCAAGCTCGGTGTGTCTGCGAGAATCTGAGGGCCCAGTCAGGCATGGCTACAGCCTCACAAAGAGACACTTGTGACTCCAACTGTGTCTGCCTGAAGATGGGATCATACCAACTCCTTTACCTTTGTTACCAGTCTCATCCCACCACACTGGGAAACTGATGAACAGATGTTGGGGTTTGCCATTGATAATGTGGATGGAATGATTTCGATTGATGATTATAGGCCTCATTTGAAGGTTTCTATAAGTATCTTATCAGTTCAAGTAATGTCCTCGATGAGACCGATTAGTTTATGTGTGTGATTATATTTGTCATCATGAAACAGTGTATTTTGTGTTCTGGGTGGTAACATGTAGGTGTTGCTCTTCTGATACGTGGAGCCAGGAGTCCCTGAGTGGATGACCCCAGACTCCCAGCCACGGTGGGACAGCACCACTGCTTCCACAGCCCAGAAACTACATCAGAGAGGCTGGAGACAGACTATAATCCTTGTAACAGAACCCAGAAATCTGCCAAGAGTAGTGTGTTCAAGGCACCGGGCCAGCAGTTAAGAGAATTCCAGGACTCCCCCCCCCCCCCCCCCCCCCCCCCCCCCCCACTCCTCTGTCCTCCCCTGGCTCCCCAAAGGGTTTTACTGTGTCAATGGAGCATGTACAACCTAAAGGTTGCAAGCAAAGGAGCTGCGTTGAAGTCTCCATCCGAACATACTGCATTACTGCATAACCTTCTGGCTTCTCAGTGCTGTGGTTCAATACATGGAGGGGTTTTGTTTACTATTTGCTAAACACACTTGTGATCTTTCTGAGGGAGTGGCAGTTTTGTTTTTACATAGAGATAGTTCTTGAGATTATTACATTAGTTAAACACAATTTTTAAGTCCAGTTTAAGACTTTGTACACCTGGGTGTGGGCGATAAGTTTTTAGATTGTTCCGCTGGATCAGTGCGTGTGGGAGGGGGGTTCGAGAAGAGTATTTGGGAGGCCGGAGCGTCTGCTGAACTTGTGTGTACGCCCATTGGCAGGTGGAACAAATAGTGCGCCTCTTGTTGCAGTAAAACGCTCCATGTATCTCTATTCTGTCTGCAGTCATCTTCTGAAAAAGATACCGCCTGCATTGGACGAGACCACATTCCGGTAAGTAACAACTTTTACCGTGTTTTGGGGGAGTTTAGTCGATTGTAGCCCGCGAAGTGTAGCAAATGTGTTAATTACAATCTTCTCGCGACCATAACCGTGCGTAAAGCGGTTGCCAGAACTTAAATTTAACAATATCTCAACGGGTGACTTTATAACGATTCGTTATCAACTGACACCGGTCAACAAACGTCTTTTGATTTTCAGCTGAAGTAGGCCTTGTCTAAGACAAAGAACACAATCCGTAGTGTCTGGAAATGTCAAGCTCCCTTTATGGATCAGTGCCTGGGATATTGAGTTTGTTTCCATGGTTCGACGGTGTCCTTTTAAAGATGTAACACTTACCCTTTGTTATGAGAAAGGCCGCACCCATTATTGTTAAACGTCATTATGGTTTAAATGATACCCAGTCGAGGTATTAAATGTAGCCCTGCAGGCGAAACGACCTTTACCGAAAGATGATTCACACCATGTAGCCTATACCCAAATGTATTGTCAGGATTATGATTTATGTCTGGAAAAGATAACTAGGTCATGGATTTACCAAATGTCTTTATTCTTCCCAGCCTCCCGACCCTTCTAAAACAACCGACTTAGTTTCCATCTCTTCTCAGATGAAGAAGGCCGCTGTGTTTGGGACAGTGGGATGAGTAACCTGAGGCGGCTGCTGTGAATCCAGAATGGAGAAGAAGGCGGGAAAGCAGTCTTCCTCAGGGCAGACCAGCTCAGCCTGCTTCAAGGTTATTGTGGTTGCCTTCATCTTCGTCTTCCTCATCATCGGAGTCATTGTTGGCCTCTTGGCTTGTGAGTCTGTCGGCCGTATTACAAAGACGTGGCTTATGTTGCAAGTCTCCTATGACTTTCACTTACTTCCGCACTATAGATAAATAGAGAAAATAACGCTTTGCCACATTTGTCTGATTGCAGTAGTTAAGCTTTATCTAGCCCTTTATCTAGCCCAAAAACAGATTCGATCAACATACTTAATTCCTGAAGGGAAGGTAATGCAGGTTGGTGTTATTTTAGTTAATTAAGTTGGGTAGGTACACAGTCCATTCATATGATATGCATAACTATGACAAACAAGCCATTCCATTTCCTTAAAATGTGTCTTTGACCCAAATGCTCATGTGATGTAATCTGTTGTATTTCTTGTGGAAGGGAGCATGTTGACTGACAGCGTTTGATTGGAGGATGTTGTTGACTAACAGCGTGTGATTGGAGGATGTTGTTGACTGACAGCGTGTGATTGGAGGATGTTGTTGACTAACAGCATGTGATTGGAGGATGTTGTTGACTGACAGCGTGTGATTGGTCCGTCAGCGTACCTGGTTCAGGAGGAGCATTACTTCATGGAGACGGTCCAGCTGAAGGGGCTGAACTACACCTCAGACCTCCAGGACGACTCGTCCGCCTTCTCCCTCGTCCTCTCCGCCATCATCAAGTCCAAGGTGGGACGCCCTGGGACACCCCAGGGACAGGGGAGGGGGCAGCTAAGTGGTTAGAGCATCCGACTTCAGATCAAGAGGATGCACGTTCAAATCCCCCCTGTGTGTCCCTCTGGTTAAAAGCGTCTGAATGAAATGTAAACGTGTAAATGGTACCTTCTTCTTCCAGATGAGGGAGGTGTTTGTTGTCTCGTTGATAACACATTACTATGAAGAATGCGATATTATAGCCTATGGGTGAGTTCAAATTCCCACTGTTACACTAAAATCACTTTGTGTTTTTACATCCCTCACTCAGTCATGAGCGAAAGAGTCACGAAAGTCAAGTACACCGAGACCCCCCCCCCCCCTCACTCTCTGACTTCCTGTCTCCTCCAGGAACATCAATGAGGAGGTGATGGTGACTTTCAGGCTGGTGTTTAGGGTGTCTAAGATGCAGCTGTACTCAGAAACTGACCTGCAGGACGTCCTGAGGGCTGGGTTGAGCGCCATGCTCCAGGGGGAGGCTGTGGTGGTGCCTGCCTTTGGGGAGATCAAGGCCATCACCCTGCTGGGTACTGGAGTCCTCCTCCCTCCCTGCTCCTTCTGATCCTCCAGGATCTGGGCTGTACAGTCGCTGGCGATTAGTTCAAACAGGCGTTATTTTTCACAAGGTTGGAGACGATCATGAAGGAATATTCGTGGAAAAAAAAAAGAAGCAGTTTTATGCGATGAGAGTGATGATTCTGAACCGCTCTTCAGTATAAGCTGTCCTCATCAGCGTCTTCACCCTCCAACTTTCAGATTCACTTGGTTTTCCTGTATAAACCCCTTTTAAAGTGTGCTGATGTGTTGGAGCCCGGCTGCAGGTGTGTGTGTGTGTGATCCTGTCTCCTGTCTCTGTCCCCAGGGGCCAACGGGAAGTCCTTCTACACCATCGGAGACGCCATGAGTGAGTGTGTGTTTGTCCTCAAAACCTGATGTTGTAAAGAGCTCCTGTATCAGGTTTATCAGCCTGTTGATCTGACCCCCCCCCCCGCCCCTCCCCAGCCAAGTGTCCTGGCAACACCTTCACCTGTGACAACGGGGAGTGTGTCACCAAGACTAACCCCGAGTGTGACTCGCTACCAGACTGCACGGACGGCTCAGACGAGGCCCGCTGTGGTGAGTGACCTATGACCTTAGTGATCCAGTCATACAACCCAGGGGTTAATGGGTTAGCTCAGTGGAAGGGCAGTTCACTGCAGATCTAGAGGTTGACGTATCCTTTCCGTACATCGTTTTGGATAAATGTGAATAAACTGCTGAATTAACACATTCCCTCCCCTCCCTCTTCCACCTCACTCTCTCTCCCACCTCCCTCTCTCTCCCCCTCCTCCGCCCCTCCCCAGAGTGTGGGAGCCGCCCAGCCATGGGCACCAGGGTGGTGGGGGGGGAGGATGCGCGGGCGGGGGAGCTGCCCTGGCAGGTGAGCCTCCGGCTGAACGGACGACACAGCTGTGGAGCCTCCATCATCAGCAGCACCTGGCTCGTCAGCGCCGCCCACTGCTTCGAGAGGTGACACCTGGACCCCCCTCTCCCCCTGCCCCTGCCCCCCCTCCCCTCTCTCTCTCCCCCCTCTCTCCTCCTGCCCCCTCCCCCCTCTCTCTCCCCCTGCCCCCCCTCCCCTCGCCACCCTCTCCTGCCCCCCTCCTTTTGCGTTTCAGTTTTATTCACTTGGGGTTCTTTGTCTGCTTGTCTCTTGCTCTCGCTCCCTCTTTCCCCCACCTCATCCTCCCCCCCTCCAGAGACAAAGACCCTAAACTGTGGACGGCGCTGGTGGGGGCCAGCCTGGTGTCGGGGGAGCAGGTCGAGGCCTCCACCATCAAAATCAAGTCCTTGACGGTGGCTCCGCGCTACGACCCCATGACCACAGACTTCGACGTGACGGTCCTGGAGCTGGAGACTCCCCTCACCTTCAGCAGCCACGTCCAGCCCGTCTGCCTCCCCGCAGCCTCGCACGTCTTCGTGCCCGGCAAGAACTGTGTGGTGTCCGGCTGGGGGGCGCTCAACCAGTACACTAGTGAGAGCCTCACCTGTCCATCCTCCATGGTTTGGTGTAATGTCACAGGATTCACATGTGTACATATGAACAAACGAAGGTCCCTGGTTATGATACTAATGCTTTTGTCTTGTATTCTATGAGCTGACGCTATGATTCAGAATAAGGAACAGGGGAAGTTGGCGGGGAGGATTTTAACCTACTGATTTGCAGTCAAACCCTCTAACCACTGAGCTCTACCCATGATCATGGTTCCCCGTGTTGCAGGTGACATCCCCCCCACGCTGCAGAAGGCTGTGGTGAAGCTCATCGACTCCAAGGTCTGCAACAAGACCAGCGTGTACCGAGGGGCTGTCACACAGAACATGATGTGTGCTGGATTCCTGCAGGGCAAGGTGGACTCCTGCCAGGTCAGGAAACTGAACAGGACACTGTGTGGGGGTTTACAGGGGTGTTTTTCCGTGTGTGTGTGTTTACATGTGTGTGGCCTCCCGTCCTGTAGGGGGACTCTGGGGGTCCTCTGGTGTGTGAGGAGTCTCCAGGGAGGTTCTTCCTGGCGGGGGTGGTGAGCTGGGGCGTGGGCTGTGCTCAGATCAACCGCCCCGGGGTCTACTCCAGGGTCACTCAGCTGAGGAACTGGATCCTGAGCCAGACCTCCCCCAACCTGGCCCCGCCCCCGACTCCGCCCCCAACTCCACCGCCGGCCCCACCCCCTGCCGTTAACAAGACAGCAGAGATGCACGACGCTCTGATGATGATGGCCCCCCTGCCCATACCTGGTACTCTGCCCCTCTACCCCTCTGCCCCTCTACCCCTCTGCCCCTCTACCCCTTTGCCCCTCTGCCCCTCTACCCCTCTACCCCTCTGCCCCTCTACCCCTCTGCCCCTCTGCCCCTCTACCCCTCTGCCCCTCTACCCCTCTGCCCCTCTGCCCCTCTACCCCTCTGCCCCTCTACCCTAACCCTCTAAGAAAGATCAAACCTTTTCCTGTAACATGTCCTGTGTCCTACCTCACATTGTAATTCACTATTCGTCCGGGGTGGGGGGGTGAAACTAGTTTTTATAAACTCATGTACACTGGTTGTCATGCCGACTGTTCTGTTGTCATGGCAGCGGTGAACTGCAGTGGGAACTTCCAGTGTACGTCGGGGATCTGCATCAGCAAGATCAACCCAGAGTGTGACGGACACATCGACTGTCCCAACCAGGCGGACGAGAAAAACTGCGGTGAGATTCACCACGTCACCAGCTCGTTTAGGAAACCTTCTTATTTAAATGTGTTATTATTCTAACGTAAGACTGTAGCACTTACAGACAAACCCCCCAAAAAAACGTTGATAGGCAACAGAGTTTAAAAACCCTAGAGTTGAAAGATCAGGCCCAGAGAGGTCGAAGGTCATGACCCTCCCCTCTGTCCCCCAGACTGTGGCGTGCGTCCGGCCGTGGGATCCCAGAGGATTGTGGGAGGAGTCACGGCACGGCGGGGGGAGTGGCCGTGGATCGGCAGCCTGCAGTACCAGCGACAGCATCGCTGCGGCGCCACCCTCGTCCACCACAAGTGGCTCCTGACGGCCGCACACTGCTTCAGAAGGTACCGGACACGCCCTACGCCTCACACACGCCCTACGCCTCACACACGCCCTACGCCTCACACACACCCTGAAACCAAGAAGGTGCACAGATGTGATTAGAAATGCAGTGTGTGATTGTTGCAGGATTGTTCAATTTCATCTGATTTACTACCCCTCCCTCCCTTCCCAGTGACCCTGCTCCAGCCGGCTGGGCGGTCAGCCTGGGCTCGGTGCTGCGTTCAGGCGTGGGGGCCCTGGTGATCCCCGTCCAGAGGGTCATCCTCCACCCCAACTTCAACAGCTCCACCATGAACCACGACCTGGCCCTGCTGGAGCTGGGTGTCCCAGCGCCCCGCTCCTACACCATCCAGTCAGCCTGCCTGCCCTCGCCCGTGCACAGCTTCCTCAAGACGGCAGACTGCTACATCGCTGGCTGGGGCTCCATGAGGGAGGGAGGTGAGCTGGGATACGCAGGGGAACAGGACTTAGACTGCAGGATCTTGAGAAGAACATGTCTTCCACCTGAGAGAGACAGTTTTAGTATTATACGTGCATCCCAGCGTGATTAAAGTGAGAGTTGAAGCTGACCCTAGGTCTGTGTTGTGCTTGTCCTCCTCTCAGGCTCTCTGACCAACCTGCTGCAGAAAGCTCCAGTCAGCGTCATCGACCCGGCAGACTGCCAGCGTGCGTACGGCAGCGGACTGAGCCTCAGCATGATGTGTGCTGGGTACATGGAGGGAGGAAAGGACACGTGTCTGGTACGACACTCACACACACACACACAGGTTCACCCTCACCCCTTGGAGACACAGTTTACACATTGGCTGAGATTAGATTACCTTTTCACCAAACCTGCTCCTCCCCCATCCTTCACAACTCTCTCGCTCCCCTCTCTTTCCTCTTCCCCTACCTAAGCTGCTTATGTAACCAAGTCAGCCCAAAAGCATTCCTGTCTCAGGGTATCACCTAGGCCCACAAATGACATTCTCCTCTCTGGGGCTCTGCTGACTGTGCTTTCTCTCTTCCTACATCTCTCTCTCTCTTCCTATGTCTCCCTCACTCTTTATCTCCATCCCCGCTCTCTTTGTGTCTCTCCCTCTCATTCTTTGTCTCCCTCCCTCCCTCTCTCTCTCTCTTCGTCAAGGTAACCTGTTGGCTGTCCTGTCCAGCGTAGATGTGATAGTGTTGGGTTGAAACTGTACAAAGGAGAGTGGTGTACCTCGACCCAGCCTCCTGGAGAACGCTGCCTTCACTTCCACATCTAGGTCATCAGCCAGCATTCACATTCACCAGCCCCACATCTTAGGAAGCAGTCTCTGGTGTAGGGGACCCAACACTATCAGATCTACACAGGACGAGACAGGCGACAAGTTTACCTTGACCAAGTGAGGGGGGAGAAAGAAGGGGGGGGATGATGGGGACAAAGAGGGAGAGAGATGGAGACAGGGTGGAGGAGAGGGAGAGAGAGGGGGGAGAGACAGAAAGAGCGGGAAGATAAAAAGAGATGCGGGGGCGTGTTTGAAGGTATCCATTTCTCCCGAACACAGGGCGATTCAGGAGGCCCTCTGACCTGTCGAGAGCTCTCCGGCCCCTGGTTCATTGCCGGGGTGACGAGCTGGGGCCATGGCTGTGGGCGGAGCGGCTTCCCAGGAGTCTACACACGTGTGACAGCCGCCAGGGAGTGGATCTCCTCCCACCTGCCTTACTAACCACACCCCGGACGGAGCCAACAGAGAGCCCTCCTCTCCTCCCCCACACGCCTCCCTCCGGCAGCCTCCCAGGACAGCTGTGCGGCTGGGGGACCGCCACGTCCTGTCTACAGCCTCTCACACAGACCAAGAGGGCCCTACACTCTGGAGAAACATGAACACGACAGAGGATGTGGTCCAGGACTGTCTCGCTGGAGTGACTTTCATTACGATCAACACAGTAGTGGGGAACCGTGTATTTATTTGACTGTATTTATTGTGGTGACTGACATGTAACTTACCAGAAGCAACTTTTTGTTTGATTTTGTGAGGGTTTAGAAATATATGCATTTCATTTATTGGTCTTGAAACCGCTGTTATTGTTTGTAGTTTTTCAATTGCTTTACCGTTCTCTTCTACTGACAACGTCTGAAATAGATTATAGGTACAAGTACCTAGATGTATCTAAATAGGACAGTTCCTTCAGCGACTGGAATCACAAGTAAGGAGGCAAAAACACTCCAGAAACCCAATGTTCGATTATCTGGCATTTATTTACTTTTCATTCGTGAAAAATACCATTTTAGTTAGTCACACAAACATATCATTCCAGCAGCATCCTCAAGTGTTCAAAGAGCGTCATTCTCTTCCTTCTTCCACAAAGCCAAAAGGGATGAAGAGCCTTAGAATTAGTTTTCCCAGAACTAGCTACAGCAGCTGGAGCATACAAAGAAATAAAGGTTTTTCTTGTCCATGTTCCGCTCAGCAGAGCCCTACACTGGAGCCCAGACAGGACGATCACAAACACAACAACCCAACCTAGTTCTCAGGGTGCAGTCTGATACGAGACAGTTTGAATGCCAGTTTACTGTTATGAAAACAAAACTGTTTCTGATGCTGGATGAAAGGTGGGTTTGTAGAGGAAGTAACAAGAGCTTTCTTTGACACTGGTGTCACACACACAAGACAAACTAAAGAATGGTTACTCCTTGGGAAGAGTTACAGTTGGACCATGACGGATTCAGCCATGTTGTACATCATAACAGTTGTCCACATGAACATCCATCATCAACAACTCTCATGACATAAAATAAAAAATAACTATAATCTGTCCCCATGTGTGTTTTACAATTCCTTATTGCAAGGAACATGTCCATTAGGTATCACAGAGGCTAGCATCCACAGACACTGGTGACCTGGCCACGTCTTGTGGGATGATGGCGCGCACACATGCGTTCTTAACCGCGGCCAAATCACCTCCGATGCCAGACGTCTGCGCCTGCCGTGTGGGGCTGAAGGAGGGACAGGTCAGATGCGCGCCCTCTCCCTCTGCAGTCTGGAGTTGTAGGCACGCGACACGGTATTCCAGGCATCCATGTATCTATCCATGCACATGGCGATGCATTTCTGCACGGTACACAGAAGAGAAGCAGTGAGAACAGCGATCTGTTTATCCTGAGAGCTGAGGCACGATGGGGCAGTCGAACACTCCCCCCATCGCCATTACTTCTGTCGCTGTCACAGAAATGTCTACTAATGATTGCAAACACTTTGTACTATACTCAGAAGGCCAAATGTTGAATACATCAAGACTAAATACCCACCTGTTCAGAGTTGTCTAACGTGCCTCCGGGCTTACCTATGCATTTCTTGAAGCATTTATCTGTCATTCTCTACAAGAGAAAGGAAATTAATTAAAAATAAGTTGTCACTCGATTAATCGACTTCATTAGCCATGCTCAGGGTCTTCATGGTACAAAATCTACATTGTACAAAATGTCTATTTTACATTACACCAGCCGAACATCCATTGGTATACGCATTTGTGATAATGGACTGATCCGGAAAGCCTTGGTTCCATTACAGAGCTAGCTAGGTAACTAAAGTTAGTGGCTATTGTCGAGCTAGCTACTCCACGATGTATTTTCAGTCATTGTACTCCGTGTACGCAATATTTCATACAAAACTGCTTGTTCAGATAATATGTCTAATTACAAACACCCAATGTTAGTATTATACATGATTTACACGTATATGACTAAATGACGTTTAGCAATTCCATATTCTTGCTAGTAGGTAGGCTAGCTAGGTTTTAATATATACCTGTAACAGCTCTTGCGCATTAGCTACTGCAATCTGGACCTTCACTTGCTCCATAATTGTGCCAGTGTCCATTTTACCAGACCCAGCACCCGCTGAAAAATCTGAACCGAACCCGTCCATGTTTGATTGTGAAAATATCGATAGCTATTTAGTAGTGAAACTATAAATTACACGTGCATGTAACTACTTCTGGCAGTAAGCTCAATGCCCTTGACAGAACCGGAACATCACATACCCAACTTCCTGTAGGCGGAATCAACGTTTTTGCTCATGAGTAGTCAGAGTTACGTGTCCGTGTTCAAAAGGCATTCAATCCTCGTGGGTGTTTTGTAAAGCATCGTTGGTATACTCAAGACAAGGGCAGTTTATCTGGCAAAGGGCCACAAATGGAGATTCCTAAACATTTAGAACAGTCAGTGGTTCGGAAAACTCACCGGAAAATGCCCCTACTTGAAAACATTTAATCCCCCCTATCTACCATAATTTTTACATCCACTTTCTACAACAGACTTTTTCTGCTGTTATGATATATTTATCCTAGGGCAGGTGTCGAAAAACTAATTATTTGAAATGTTGCCATGTGCTAACTATTTTACTTCCGGGTGCATAAGCAAACATCAGTTTTTCCTTTTGCTAGCTATCTAGTACATGATTATCTCGTGTCCGTGATATCCAACCATTGTAGTAATCTTTTTATTTATTGATTCGAGGCTGCATTATTAAGACATAGTCAACGCATTTAGCTACATTTCTGTATTGGCGGTTAAAAATGACAGTTGCCATGGTGATACATAACGCTTTGCAGACTAGTTTGTGAAGAAGCTAGCGTAGCTAGCATCTGTTAATGCAGGACAAACAAGAGAAGCCAAGTTACGTGCATCCAACAACTATATAATCGTGGACAGTTCTCTGCAATGGTAACATATAACCCTTTTTACTGGTCAATGATGAGCCATTTCAATGTCAATGTATATCGATGGGGTAGCTCGATATAAATGGTATAGCTAGTCTACAGTATGCTGGTACTACTAGCCTGGCTCTACTCACCAGACGACTGTTAAATAGCTTGTTGGCTATCATGGCATTATTAGCTAGTTCTGTTAGCAAATAATAATAATACAGTAGTTAGCCGGCGTGGTTTAGTTGAACAGTTATGAAGCTAACAAATAATATCACATTATAAGCAGATGCCTCGATTTACGGGTTTAGATATTATTTTGCACAAGTATTCTGCTTTCGTCAACACAACTCCATAACGTTGTCAATATTCTGTGTTTCATTTTTGTGTAGTTTGTCGAAATCCAAAGTTTTTTTTTAACCTTATTGTTACCCAAATTGTTGGGAGGGATGAATACAAAAATGGATAACGTATCAATCAACGTAAACGCCGACAGGTGGCGCAGTTGGCATGTTCAAACGGCATTTTGAAAAAGGGTGCAAACTTGTGTTTAGCAAGTCTAATGCAAGAGCTACATAGTACATTTCCCAATTGTTTATCGATTTTTTTTTTTTTTTTGCATTTCATCCGTTTTACCGTCCATACACAGCACTTTTTCTCTCATGATATCATTGGCCATGACATGACTCATCATGAATGTATCCAATCACCAAGAACAACTGTGTGACAGTTTCTAGCGAGCAGCGCTTCTGGGACATTTAATTCCGACTGCTTATTCAGTCAGTTTAGCCTATTACGTTGCCTTCTTTTATAAAGTTGGGCCATATCTTGATCCTTCAACACCTCTGTACGTGGGTCCCTGTCTGAGGTGGAAATATTGATCTGCCTTAGTTGTTAGAAGGCAGCATGAAAAGTTTCCAATGGCAGCACAGTGAACAGCATGTGTCTGAGAAACTGTGGCTGATATTTTGTTTCCCAGAATGGGTTGAAAGCGAAAACCCTGTGTAGCTGCGGCTCTGTGGATCTGGCCGTTAGGTCACAGTCTGTGCAGTGCAGCTGTTTGTTGGTTTTGAGTCACAGTTTCAATTTTTAGAAGAAATCATCAACATTGTAAAAAATATAACCTGAGCTGTACAGTGTTCGCAGTTTTCGTACAGTTATTGTGTCATAAAGTCAACTGCCTGTGGAAAATGAAAACTGTAATATAAGCCGCCAGGCCTAGTCTACCTGCTGGTGTATTGGGCTCCACTGTAGCCTAAAAGATCCACCATTTAATCTGCACTGTCTTTTGTATCCTGGGTCGTTGTTGAATGGCATTCTATTCATTTAGAAGATGCTTTCATCCAAAGCCACATGTAAATGCATGTAGGAAGTGCAGTGGAAAGTCAAGGATCAGAAGTGCGTCGTTCTAACAGTATTAGTGGTTAGACTCAAGGACTAGTTGGCTCAGTACAAACGAACATCCCAGCTACTAGGCACGGTGGGACAACAACATCACATTTCCTCTTCAGCAAACCTGAGGCCTCCACATCTCTCTGAGTCCTGGTCCACTTGTGTGCCTTCTGCCCTTCCTAGCAGCCTAGCTGTCCTTGGATGAACCCTTCCCCCCTTCAGGGGCGGACCCTGTCTCTCTCGGGGGCGTTCCACCCTCCGTGGCGTGGGAGCGGTTCAGGACTCACACGCGATACAGCATAGCTCCCCGAACTAAAGGCAGAAATTTGTGTTTGCTCATCCATGCCCCTTCACTCGCCTGGATACAGGGCCAAGACGGTTTGTTTATCATCATGATGTCATTAAGAACACTGGGATGCTGTGAGGTGATTGGCTGTGTGGGGCTGGGAGAGGTTATCTCCAGGCTGGGCTCCAAAGGCTATAAATAGCATGGCCAGCTTTGAGTTATGAACCCCAAGATCAATAGAGAAGATTGTGTCTTTGACAAACTATGCATGAGGCCTTGAGAGTCTAAACGTTGGTTGCCTCAGTAAAACCTTGGGGGACTCAAACTCCAAGAAGTATCCTAATCCCAACAGGCTTAATATCTGTAATCAACTGGCCATTTTAACCCTGGTCCGGAACCACCCTAACTAACCACTGAAATACCATTAGAACCACATCAGCATTTCTAATCCTTGAAGTTCTGCAGTCCGTTCTACATGCTCCTTTGTGTTGGGATGAGAGTGTGTGTAATAACGTATTGTGTTTGTCTCAGGAGGAGCGCTTTGCCTTCCTGGCTGAGTGGTACGACCCCAGCGCTGCTCTGCTGCGACGCTACCAGCTCCTGTTCTACCCCAGGGACAGCTCTGTGGAGATGGTAGGCAAGGCTGCTTCTAGGAGCCATGATTGCTGCTCCCTGCATGTCATGTATATCCATATCAGAGTGGGTGGTGGCTGTATATCCATGTGTGTGTGAGTGCCTGGGTGTGTGTTCACACAGTGGAAACATAGTCAACATAAATGGAAAACAAAATACTTTGTTACGTTTTGAAAAACGTTCCTAAACCACCTACCCAAGCCCTTCAAGGTATGGTGGTAAAAACACCCAGAGATGTTCACCTCAATATCAGTGTTGCAAAACGGTGTGCATTACAAAGTGCATACATGTTCAATGATTAACTTGTTTCAGACATGCTATTTGAGTAAAACTCTGAGAAAATGTTTTCTTCATGATACTGTCAGTCTCCCGACCCTGGAGAGATGGTCTCCTGTCGTCCTCTGTGTGACCCCTGTGTGACCCCTGTGTGACCCCTGTGTGACCCCAGACATGCTCCTGACCCTCTCCTCAGTGTCGCGAGCCTCCAGGAACTTCCTTTTCTCGTTGCAGTTCGACGTGAAAAACCAGCGCACGTTTCTGAGGAAGACCAAATACGAGGACCTCCGCCCTGAGGACCTGTTTGTGGGGAACCGGGTCAACGTGTTTTCCCGACAGCTCAATCTGATTGGATACGGAGACCAGTTTACAGCCAATAGGCTGGGCAGTAAGAAGGAGAGGTATGAATCTGGAGGTGATGCAGTAAGAAGATGTTGAAGGAGGATGGTAGACTGAGCACAGTCACACCTCCCCTCTTTTTCTGATGCGCTGTAAGGAGGCAGCTAATTGGCTACTTGATGTTTGTGGTTGCATGTGTTAACTGTTCCCATTGGCTGAGGTAATGCAAGGTGTTCTATGTGTTAACTCTCCTTACTGGCCTAAAGCTGTTTGTTTCATGTGTGAACTGTTCCTGTCGGCCTAAGGTAGGCTTTGGGGAGTGTATGAGAGGCTTAGCTGTGTGTGTGACAGTGAGAGGGGGAGTTTACTGGGGCTATCTGATGTAGATGACTCACCAGTTAGGACTACACATGCCTCTGATGAACACTAAACACTGCAGCCTATAGGATTACTCACAACCTACAGTACTACACCCTCCCCTCCCATCCCTGCCTCCCTCCCTCCCCTCCTGCCTCCCTCCTCTCCTGCCTCCCTCCCTCCCCAGCTCTGTCTCTTCTCACTCCTCTGCTCCAGACTGAGGGTAGCTGATGTTGACGAGGTGTCTGGTGCCTGTCTTCTCTCACAGGAGTCTGCTTCCTTCTCGTATTATATGTCCAAATACGTAGAAGAAAAGAGGAGAAACAGAACTGAGTTTTCAACAGAACGATAAACCGGTTCAGAATGTTTGTGTTAAACTGAACAGATGTTCTTATCACGGAAGACATGATCTAACTAACTCCCCTTCCTGACCTCCTGTCTTCCAGAACTCTTGCTATGATCAAGCCAGACGCCGTTCCACAGATAGGAGACATCATCCAGATGATTTACGACTCCAACCTGATCGTGACCAAAGCCAAAATGACCAAGCTCACATGGTAAGCTCTCACCACTCTCAAAATGGCGTCTCAGTGGTGTCACAGTGCTCGTGGGACCGGGCCACCGTCACCAGACGCAGAAACACCCCGTGCAGCTTGGAAGTCAGTCCACAGCGGGACGTTAGAAACCAAACAGGAAAATAGATCCTCTCTCTTTCTCTTTCTCTCTCTCTCTCTCTCTCTCTCTCTCTCTCTCTCTCTCTCTCTCTCTCTCTCTCTCTCTGTCTGTCTCTCTCTCTCTCTCTCTCTCTCTCTCTCTCTCTCTGGATGTGAAGGGCATCGTGCTCTTGTCTCTCCCATCAGATGGGGGCAGTAACGGCTCTCCTTCTATCCTGTAAACACACACACACTCTCTGTCAACCTCTCATTTTCTCTCCTTGCTTATCTTTCTCCCTCCCACCTTTTCTCTCTCTCTCTCTCTCTCTCTCTCTCTCTCTCTCTCTCTCTCTCTCTCTCTCTCTCTCTCTCTATCTATCTATCTATCTCTCTCTATCTCTCTATCTCTCTCTCTCTCTCCTGCCTTTTCTCTCTCCCTCCTTTTCGCTCTATCTGGCTTTGATGTGTGTTTGCACGTGTTAGCACATGAGAGAATGCTCTTAAGCCCTCTACGGGGGGGAACAATCGTGGAAACAAACCCCAAATTGTTGATTTTGTCTGAATATCACAGAGTTTTGAAACACCACGTGTGACTCATGGTTCAGACATAATGTTCCTCATTCAGAGTGTTCATGTTATATCCTCCTCCTCCCACAGGATCAGTCTGCACTGGGCTGGAATTCAAACAAATGGAAATGTCGTTTGTCCCATTTCTGTTACGCTCTAAATGATAAGACAGGCCTTTGAACCTGCGGTATCTGCTGTGATTAGAGAGGGCCTGCCAAGGTCACCTTCACCTGCCCCCTGGGGTGGAGCTGCCCCCTGGGGTGGAGCTGCGGGCTGGACTGAAGGTGTGTGGTCTGTGGGCAGTAGACACCAGAGCAGGCTGGAGGGGGTGTCCATCAGGGGGGCTGCCCTGGAGGGGGTGTCCATCAGGGGGGCTGCCCTGGAGGGGGTGTCCATCAGGGGGGCCGCCCTGGAGGGGGTGTCCGTCAGGGGGGCTGCCCTGGAGGGGGTGTCCATCAGGGGGGCTGCCCTGGAGGGGGTGGGGACAGGGGGGTGTCCATCAGGGGGGCTGCCCTGGAGGGGGTAGGGACAGGGGGCTGTCCTGGAGGGGGTCTCCATCGGGGGGGCTGCCCTGGGGGGGGTGGGGACAGGGGGCTGTCCTGGAGGGGGTGGGGACAGGGGGCTGCCCTGGAAGGTGTGTCCGTCAGGGGGCTGCCCTGGTGGGGGTGGGGGGGGGGGCGGACAGGTAGATCTGGGGAGCAGAAACAGGGCTGTCATTGACCGCTGGAGACCCAGCATGGCTGTGCTGCTGTTTGGAGTCAGCACCTGACAGTCTTTCATCACACATTAACCCTGCCTTTATGGTTCCCTCCAGGAGCCAAGGGGCCGACTTCTACACTGAACATCAGACCAAGCCTTTCTTCAAGTGAGTCCTTCCTGTGTAATGATTGACCTGTGGGCAGGGGAGGAAGGGAGGGGGAGGGGGAGGGAGGAGGGGGATGAGGGGGAGCGCTTCAAGGAGGCTTCAAGGGCCAGCCGCCATCTTAAGTGTGGTCTGTGTTATTGATTGCAGTGACACTTGATCATATATACAGCCTGTGACTATTTCTGGCTCTGGGGCCAGTTGACTTTGAATCCTCTGTTGTTATCAGTAACCTGGTGCAGTTTATGACCTCTGGGCCGGTGGTTGCCATGGAGCTGATGGGGGACGAGGCGGTGGCAGGGTGGAGGAGGCTGCTGGGGCCCACGGACGCCGGCGTGGCGAGGAGCGAGGCGGCGGGGAGCGTGCGGGCGCAGTACGGGACGGACGGAACAAGGAATGCCGGCCACGGCTCTGACTCCCTGGCCTCCGCTGCCCGGGTACACACACACACACACACGGCTCTGACTCCTTGGCCTCCGCTGCCCGGGTACACACACACACACACACGGCTCTGACTCCTTGGCCTCCGCTGCCCGGGTACACACACACACACACATAGGGTCTCCTGAACAGGAGTGTGCAACACACTGTTTCCACAACACAGTTACACTGAGCATAAGACATTACACCCACATGACGCCTGGAGGACATGGAGAATATACTGCATGTATGTCTGTCCTACAGCATTCCTACTTAAATGTCGTAAATAAACGTATTCCTACTTGTTTATGATGTTGTTGTTGTTTACGTTGGTTGTTTATGATGTTGTTGTTGTTTACGTTGGTTGTTTATGATGTTGTTGTTGTTTACGTTGGTTGTTTATGATGTTGTTGTTGTTTACGTTGGTTGTTTATGATGTTGTTGTTGTTGTTGTTGTTGTTGTTGTTGTTGTTGTTGTTGTTGTTGTGTGCAGGAGCTGGAGTTCTTCTTCCCGTCCACAGCAGGTTGTGGTCCCTCCAACACCGCCAGCTACACAGACTCCACCTGCTGCATCATCAAACCTCACGCCATATCAGAAGGTCAGGACCGTCCACCTCCCCTGCCTCGCTGTCCTTCCTGACCCCACCTCTCTCCCCTCCACCCCCCATGTCCAGGCTAGGCCTCTCTCCTCCCCTCCACCCTCCCATGTCCAGGCTAGGCCTCTCTCCTCCCCTCCACCCTCCCATGTCCAGGCTAGGCCTCTCTCCTCCCCTCCACCCTCTCATGTCCAGGCTAGGCCTCTCTCCTCCCCTCCACCCTCCCATGTCCAGGCTAGGCCTCTCTCCTCCCCTCCACCCTCTCATGTCCAGGCTAGGCCTCTCTCCTCCCCTCCACCCTCTCATGTCCAGGCTAGACCTCTCTCCTCCCCTCCACCCTCCCATGTCCAGGCTAGGCCTCTCTCCTCCCCTCCACCCTCTCATGTCCAGGCTAGGCCTCTCTCCTCTCCTCCACCCTCCCATGTCCAGGCTAGGCCTCTCTCCTCTCCTCCACCCCCCATGTCCAGGCTAGGCCTCTCCTGCCCTCCACCCCCCATGTCCAGGCTAGGCCACTCCTCCCCTCCACCCTCTCATGTCCAGGCTAGACCTCTCTCCTCTCCTCCACCCTCTCATGTCCAGGCTAGGCCTCTCTCCTCCCCTCCACCCTCCCATGTCCAGGCTAGGCCTCTCTCCTCTCCTCCACCCCCCATGTCCAGGCTAGGCCTCTCCTGCCCTCCACCCCCCATGTCCAGGCTAGGCCACTCCTCCCCTCCACCCTCTCATGTCCAGGCTAGACCTCTCTCCTCTCCTCCACCCTCTCATGTCCAGGCTAGGCCTCTCTCCTCCCCTCCACCCTCCCATGTCCAGGCTAGGCCTCTCTCCTCTCCTCCCCCCTGCACTCCTCCGTCTTAGTAAACAGGTGTTGCTACTGGGATCCTTGTATTTACTGAACTGTAACCAGATTAGCGCAGGTTCAGTTCTGTGTATGTGTTAGTCTCTGAGCTAAGCTTGTTGTGTGCTGCAGGCCAGAGAGGCCTGGTGTTGTTGAAAACCTGCTGCTAAACCCTGGTGGTTATGTAAGCTGCCTCTCTCCCTTGACTGTGTTAGACTGGGATGGGTTTGCGTCACACACAAAGCCAGCTCATATTGTAACCAACCTTCCCAAATCCCTGTTCTGATCCCTGCTTGTGGAGAATGCCTTCGGTGCACTGACCTGGGAAATGTGGGGCTGGGGTTGAGGCTGAGGCTGAGGTTGGGGAAGGGGCTGGGCTCGCAAAGAAACGTTGTCCAGATCCTCACGGGCTATAAGCTTAGTCTAAACCACAGTAGACAGGGACTAGCTCAACTGTTGGCCTAGTCTGTACTAGTTTAGACCCGGACTAGACATTGATGAGCTGTGTGTGTCTACTAAACTAGACCTGGGCTACAGGTTTATGAGCTGCACTACACCTGGACTAGTTGTAGTTCACCAATCAGCAAACCTGCAGGCCTGTTGCTTAGGGAACCTTCAGATTTTTGCTGTCAGGAGAGTTGCATGTTACCATCAGCTTAGCAACTTGCCAACAACAATTAGAGGCCCGCTGGACTTTCCTCTGAAGAGAGCAGTTTGTTCTCTCTCTCTCCTCCTACACACACACACACACACACACACACACACACACACACACACACACACACACACACACACACACACACGCAAGCACACTGAAATGATTCCACCTTCCCACAAAAGCCCAGCCGCTGAGCTGTCCTGATAAAGCTCTGCCTTTGAAAGCCTTTTAATTCCCACAGGATGGGAGTCCAGATGACATTTAGATTCTGTTCGAGTCCTGGTGGGTTCGTAACCCTTCCTAACATGGTCCTCTGGCAGGCAGACAGTCTGGAAGCCATTAAACAGATGAAACCCCCCGTCCAGGTTACGCTACTGAGCCACCTTGGGTTGTAGAAGCCTAGGGGAGGGAGGTGTTAGTGTGGAGGGAGGGGGTGTGGAGGTAGGTGTTAGTGTGGAGGGAGGGGGTGTGGAGGGAGGTGGTGTGGAGGGATGGTGGGGGTGTGGAGGGAGGGGGTGTGGAGGGAGGGGGTGTGGAGGGATGGTGGGGGTGTGGAGGGAGGGGGTGTGGAGGGAGGGGGTGTGGAGGGATGGTGGGGGTGTGGAGGGTGAAGCAGGTTTTCAGAAGGTTTGTCAGCAGTGGGTCTGATGATGTCATTCTGGAAAACAGAGAGGGAGGGGGTAATCTAGGGAGCGGCTATTTATTGTTTCAGCAGATGAGACGGAGATCAAATTGTTCTTTCACCTGCAGCCCCCCCTCTCCCCCCCCGACCTCACGGCATGGGGGCTGTGTCTCAGGGTCACACCTGGGCAGAGCAAACTGGCAACGCCAAACTGCCCCGTCACTAGGAGCAACCAAACTGCCCCGTCACCAGGAGCAACCAAACTGCCCCGTCACCAGGAGCAACCAAACTGCCCCGTCACCAGGAGCAACCAAACTGCCCCGTCACCAGGAGCAACCAAACTGCCCCGTCACCAGGAGCAACCAAACTGCCCCATCACCAGGAGCAACCCAACTGCCCCATCACCAGGAGCAACCAAACTGCCCCGTCACCAGGAGCAACCAAACTGCCCAGTCACCAGGAGCAACCAAACTGCCCCGTCACCTGGAGCAACCAAACTGCCCCGTCACCAGGAGCAACCGCACTCCTGTTGCACACAGCCTTGGCTCGCTTGGCCGTGATTGTATCCTGAAGGCCAATGGAAAGGTGTCTAGCTCCGCCTGTCTGGAGCCGGCGGCCAATGGAGGAGGAGTCGTGACTGGAAAATCGTGCGCAGTCATGACTGGAATAGAGAAACATGTGTTGCTAGGCAGCCAGGATCTCCCAGCAACAGTGCCAGCTGTGGAGATGTGATATGGCTGTCTCTGGCAGGCGCTGTGGTGTCTGCAGAGCCCAGGACGTGATGCTGGAACACACGCATTCACCCAGGTGTGACCAGACAGGGGGCTGGGGGGGAGGGGTGTGTACACACATACAGTAACTACATACATGCATATATGTATATATATATAGTGCTGAAAAAAAACATACACATATATGCAAAGTATGTAGGCTTATATGATTTTGTATGTATGTGTATATATATATATACACAGTATATATATTTCTATATGTATAGGAGTGGATCGGTGCTGCTGAGCACTGCTGCCGTCTCTCAGCACAGACACAGCTGTCGTCTCTCAGCACAGACACTGCTGCTGTCTCTCAGCACAGACAGAGCTGCTGTCTCTCAGCACAGACAGAGCTGCTGTCTCTCAGCACAGACACTGCTGCCGTCTCTCAGCACAGACAGAGCTGTCGTCTCTCAGCACAGACAGAGCTGCCGTCTCTCAGCACAGACAGAGCTGCTGTCTCTCAGCACAGACACAGCTGCCGTCTCTCAGCACAGACAGAGCTGCTGTCTCTCAGCACAGACACAGCTGCCGTCTCTCAGCACAGACACAGCTGTCGTCTCTCAGCACAGACACTGCTGCCGTCTCTCAGCACAGACACTGCTGCCGTCTCTCAGGACACAGAGTGGCTGGATTCATTGTGATTCTCAGACGGTGTTTCCCTGTGTCTGTCGTCCATCTCTCTGGCATCTGGTCTGACTGGAACCTTGACTGTGTTCAGGGGCACAGTCTGCTCTCCAGACCAGCTGTTAGGAAGATCATCTCTCTGTTTTCTGGGAGGGATCCTAATGTAGCCTGGCACAGTTCGCCGTCCACGGACACTTTAGTGAACGTTGTAGTAGTGTAACCGGTTTCCAGCAGCAGTCAAGCCACGTTAGAAGACAGGGTTGAGGATGTCAGAGATGTGAGACCCCACACACAGAAGATGGCGTCCTGGTAGGCTTGGAGAGACTGCTGTAATCGGGTTTGTAGAAGTGATCTCCCGGGGTGTCTCCAGGCGGTGTGATTAAGCTGCCAGTGTTGCCCTGCTGCTGGTCCTACGTTCCCCTGCCTCCCAGAGGCCTCTCCCACGCCTGCCTCCAGCCTCCCTTCCTGGCGAGGCCAGGAGGGTAGTCTCTAACGAGGCCTGGGGGACTGGCAGGTGTCACCTTGGTTACGGAGATTGTGGGTTGACAGGGAAGCCCTCTTCGAAGGCTTGCTGATAATGATGAGGATGAAGATGATGATGATGATGTCCGTCCACAGGTCAGACAGGGAGAATTCTCAACGCCATCTCAGCTGCTGGCTACCCGGTCTCCGCCCTGCAGATGGTGAGAGTTCATCACATCACAGTACATCACATGACTGTCACAGCACATCACATGACTGTCACAGCACATCACATGACTGTCACAGTACATCACATGACTGTCACAGTACATCACATGACCATCACAGCACATCACATGACTGTCACAGTACATCACATGACTGTCACAGCACATCACATGACCATCACAGTACATCACATGACTGTCACAGTACATCACATGACTGTCACAGTACATCACATGACCATCACAGCACATCACATGACTGTCACAGCACATCACATGACTGTCACAGTACATCACATGACTGTCACAGCACATCACATGACCGTCACAGTACATCACATGACCATCACAGCACATCACATGACTGTCACAGCACATCACATGACTGTCACAGCACATCACATGACTGTCACAGCACATCACATGACTGTCACAGTACATCACATGACCATCACAGTACATCACATGACTGTCACAGTACATCACATGACTGTCACAGTACATCACATGACTGTCACAGTACCTCACATGAACATCTAATGAACTGTGTCAAAGTAAACATGGTTGCTCAATGAATCGCCATGGTAATGAACCCCCCTCCCCCCTCCGCCCAGTGTAGTTAGTCATGTCAGATCACACAGCTCCTCCTTGATCTTATCTGACCTTGTGGTCGAGCCGACCATCACAGCTGAGACCAGCAACCTTCCTGTTGACTCCTCCCCCTCTGACGGGGGGGTGTGGCCTCACACAACCACTCATCAAAGCAGGAAGCAGACTGCTGAATCCTGGCCCCCCAGTCCAGGGTTCTGTGTGGCTGACACACACAGCCTGGTTATTACCATGGAGACCGCTAGGGCCTGGTTATTACCATGGAGACCGCTGGGGCCTGGGTCGTGGTGCTGCATGCCGATAACTAATGAACGTGTGTGTGTAGCATTCAGTGTTCCTAATCAGAAAGGGACAGTCCTAGAAGGCAAGGTTGTAGTAGACACACACACACACGTTCTCTACTTATCAAGGTCAACCAGCCCCTCCCACCCATCCCTTATCACACACTCCCCCACACACACCCACACTCACCCACACCCACCCAGGCTGTCTGTGGGGTGTGTGTTGATCTTGACTGCCTGCTTCCTGGTTGTGTTCCTCAGTTCAGCATGGACCGGGCCAACGCAGAGGAGTTCTACGAGGTTTACAAGGGAGTGGTGACGGAGTACACTGTGAGTGCTGCTTCATCTAGCTGCCCCCTGCTGGCCCTGCTGGCGCTGGGTCCTTCTACACAACTCTCCTTGGGATAGCACTCTCTGAAAGCCATAAGAGAAAGTTATCTTAGCATGCTAATAGTTATTTCCACTGTAGACAACAGTACACTTTTATTCAGAAGGCTTTACGTTGACATCTGCCACCACCCTTTCCCTCCACCCCTCCCCTCACAGGGGGAGATAAATGACTGTTCCTGCTTTGGGAGGGGGAGGGGGGGTGGATATTGTGGGGGAGGGGGGATAGAGGGAGGGAGGGGGTGCTAGCACAAGGAACGTACGGGACCCTGTCTGTTGCCATGTAAGCCAAACACATCACCATTTAGCTCTGTTCAAAGAAGTCAACACAGTCCAGTTTCCCAGTACTTGCCTGGTCAAGGTATAGTAACAGCATATTTACAGGATAGAACTACAGTAGAATAACAGCATAGTTACAGTAGAATAACCGGGTATAGCAACAGTGCCTCTGATGTGGTAGAGAGAGGGAGGGAGAGAGAGACACCTGTCTGGCTGGGTAGAGAGAGACAGGGAGAGAGAGAGACACCTGTCTGGCTGGGTAGAGAGAGACAGGGAGAGAGAGACACCTGTCTGGCTGGAGAGAGAGAGAGAGAGAGAGAGAGAGAGAGAGAGAGACCTGACTAGCTGGGTAGAGAGAGACAGGGAGAGAGAGACACCTGTCTGGCTGGGTAGAAAGTAGAAAGAGACCTGACTGGCTGGGTAGAGAGAGACCTGTCTGGCTGGGGAGTGAGAAAAAGAGAGAGAGAGGGTTGTGTATCTGGGGAAATTGTGGTGCTTCAACACGGGCCGTCCTGTTGCCATGGTTTCCCCTCTCCCTACCTGTGAATAGCTCGCTCATAATGTGCCTGGTCTTAAAGAGGAAGTGTGACCCCACACACACACACAGATGCATGATTTTTTACTGTATGTGAGGTTGTTGCAATTGCTTAAATGCATATAGGTACACATGGGTTCACACACATACACGCACACATACATGCACACAGACATAGTCATGCATTCAGTCCTACCAGGCACTCATGGTGACACTGTGTGTGTGTGTGCGCGCCCCTGTAGAGCATGGTGGCTGAGCTGTGTTCTGGACCCTGCATGGCCCTGGAGATCCAAGCAGCAAGCTCACCCCAGACCTTCAGAGACTTCTGTGGGCCGGCCGACCCGGTGAGTCGACACACGATGGTGGTGATGTTGGTGGTGATAATGTTGGTGTTGCTGGTTCTCTGAGGCAGGAGGACAGGGCTGGTTCTCTGAGCCAGGAGGACAGGGCTGGCTCTCTGAGCCAGGAGGACAGGGCTGGTCCTCTGAGCCAAGAGGACAGGGCTGGTCCTCTGAGGCAGGAGGACAGGTCTGGTTCTCTGAGCCAGGAGGACAGGGCTGGTTCTCTGAGCCAGGAGGACAGGGCTGGTTCTCTGAGCCAGGAAGACAGGGCTGGTTCTCTGAGCCAGGAGGACAGGGCTGGCTCTCTGAGCCAGGAGGACAGGGCTGGCTCTCTGAGGAAGGCGGACAGGGCTGGTTCTCTGAGCCAGGAGGACAGGGCTGGTTCTCTGAGCCAGGAGGACAGGGCTGGTTCTCTGAGGAAGGCGGACAGGGCTGGTTCTCTGAGCCAGGAGGACAGGGCTGGTTCTCTGAGCCAGGAGGACAGGGCTGGTTCTCTGAGCCAGGAGGACAGGGCTGGTTCTCTGAGCCAGGAGGACAGGGCTGGTTCTCTTCGTCCTCGTCAGAGAACATCCCTCACCAGAGCCCTGTTTTCACCCCCTCTCCTTGGGAACGGGGGATTTTCCCAGGCAGGGTCTTAGAGCTGGTTTACTCTGGGAGGTTTAGGTGTAAGGTAGGAGGGTTAGGGTTAAATACCGTGTCAGTGTTCATGTATGTGGGCCATTGGAAACCCATCTGTATAACACAGCACTATGCAGAAGCAAATGGGATTTAATTTAGCCATTAAATCATTAGCTATGCTTAGTCATTAGCCATGCTACCTCATATCACTTAATCTCATAGGCCTTCACCCTCCCCCTACATACACACACACACACACACACAGAGTGCCCGGTACAGTAACCCCACCCCCTCGACCACACAGCGCGCCACAAGCTTAACTGCCACACGGTTTCCTAGGTGACAGACTAACATCTGCTCTTAAAATGGTGGCTGAGCACTCCCCAGTTGAACCTGAGTTCAGAGAGAGCTGTGCAGGCTGGTGTCTCCCCTGGGCTCACCACACCTCAGGACTGCTTCAGAGAGAGCTGTGCAGGCTGGTGTCTAACCTGGGCTCACCACACCTCAGGGCTGCTTCAGAGAGAGCTGTGCAGGCTGGTGTCTCCCCTGGGCTCACCACACCTCAGGACTGCTTCAGAGAGAGCTGTGCAGGCTGGTGTCTCCCCTGGGCTCTGAGCTCACCACACCTCAGGGCTGCTTCAGAGAGAGCTGTGCAGGCTGGTGTCTCCCCTGGGCTCTGAGCTCACCTCAGGACTGCTTCAGAGAGAGCTGTGCAGGCTGGTGTCTAACCTGGGCTCACCACACCTCAGGGCTGCTTCAGAGAGAGCTGTGCAGGCTGGTGTCTAACCTGGGCTCACCACACCTCAGGGCTGCTTCAGAGAGAGCTGTGCAGGCTGGTGTCTCCCCTGGGCTCACCACACCTCAGGACTGCTTCACTTCACTGACTCTTCCACTGGTACTCTCTCTCTTATCTCTATCTCTACTCTCTCTTATCTCTATCTCTCCCTCTCTCTTATCTCTATCTCTCCCTCTCTCTTTCTCTCTCTCTCGTCTGCAACAAGAGAGCTAGAAATTACATTAGGCTTGATGTTAGTCACAGTTAGTTTTTTCTCCTTATTTGTCTCAGGGTATGTGTTTTGTTGTTGTTGCTTTTAGTCATTTAGCAGACGCTCTAATCCAGAGTGCCCTACAGTAAGTACAGGGACATTCCCCTGAGGCAAGTAGGGTGAAGTGCCTTGCCCAAGGACACAACGTCATTTGGCACGGCCGGGAATCGAACTAGCAACCTTCTGATTAATAGCCCGATTCCCTAACCGCTGAGCCATCTCACTCCAGCTGTGAAGCCACGGCCCAATGTATAGTCTAACCTCTGGAAGGGGCATTACTTTTGGCATTTTGACACACTCCTGCAGGGCTAGTCTCCTCTCTCCCTCCCTGCTCCTGCAGGGCTGGTCTCCTCTCCCTTCCTGCTCCTGCAGGGCTGCTCTCCTCTCTCCCTCCCTGCTCCTGCAGGGCTGCTCTCCTCTCTCCCTTCCTGCTCCTGCAGGGCTAGTCTCCTTTTCTTGAGTACGTTCTGGCCTCTGATTGGCCGTGTGTAGGGGAAGGTGGTGTGATGTTTGGAATGTTTCTCCAGGACTGTGTTGACATTTGGTCTTCATCAGCATTGGCTCACCTACATCCTGGTCCTCGCGGTATAGACCTGTGTTTATCTTTCATTTCAGCTTTCCCCCCCTCCAACCCCTCTCTAAACCCTTTAACACCTACCATCACAAACATCTACTGACTGGTCCTAGCAGCGAACAGATAGATGTGATTAGAACCAAACCAGCTCAACAGCTAGAAATGACGCAGCCATCGCATCAGTTGAATCAATAACAGACTGAATTTATCATCAGTCGCAGGCCCTGTTCCTGATAGGATCCTGATTGGCCCAGCCCTGGTATGAGGTTACACTGATGATGTCATTCGTCGGCCAGGAGGATGACACGGGTCCCTGGGGCGCTCCATGCCACTCTGGTCGGCGTGGAGACCAGGAAGTGATGCATTAGGAGAGGGCCTGGTCTGTGAGGAGGAGGAGGAGGGGAGTGAGACCTTTATGCTCACTAAGTGAAGCTGGACTACAGAGATCCTATCCTACAACGGAGCTTCCAGTGAACCACTGCCCCTCTCTCCTGGTTGTGCCCTCTGAAGCCAGAGAGAATCCTGTTCTCCTGAAAGCCTGTGACGACGGTTCACGCCTGAGGACGCCTGAGGACGAGGAGGCCTGAGGACTGCCCGAGGAGGCCTGAGGACGGTATCAGGCCTCTGGATGTTCTGCGGCAGCTTGTGGACCAGACAGGCCGTATCAGGGAGTCAGATGGCTGAGCGGTGAGGGAGTCGGGCTAGTAATCAGAAGGTTACCGGATCGATTCCCCGCCGTGCCAAATGACGTTGTATCCTTGGGCAAGGCACTTCACCCTACTTGCCTCGGGGGGAATGTCCCTGTACTTAATGTAACGCTCTGGATAAGAGCGTCTACTAAATGTAAATGTATCTGTTCTCCTCTCCCCAGCTGGCCAGACGAACACCAGAGATCCTCTGCACCACAGCGGCTCGGTTAACAGTTGCGTTATTGATTATTTTGGTCTGGCCTGTCCCATGTGAAGGCTGATCTTTAAATAGCGTGGGGTGAGGAGATAAACGTCACATGGCGCATGAGCTGACCTATCACACGGAGCTGGACTCTGAAGGAGATGATGATGATGGTGTTCCCTCTCCTCACCCAGCCCCCTGGTGTCCCCTCTCCTCACCCAGTCCCCTGGTGTCCCCCCTCCTCACCCAGCCCCCTGGTGTCCCCCTCCTCACCCAGGGCTGGGGCTGTGTCACGGGGCCTGCCTTGTCTCCCAGTCTCATGATGCGTCCTGATAGCTGAACAACAGTCCTACTGTTACACTCCATGACCATAGGCTGCCTGACCTCTGTCTCTTTATCTCTCTCTCCCTGTCTCTCTCTGTCTATATTTCTCTCTCCCTCCCTGTCTCTCTCTCTGTCTATGTATCTGTATGTATGTCTGTCTCCCTATCTCTCTCTCTCAATTCAATTAACTTCTTGAATGTTCAGGCTTAACAATGTTGTCAGAGCAGTTCACAGTGAGGGACGATACATCAGACCTTAATCATCATCGATCATAAAACCATTATAATGCCAAGTAACAGCTAATGTGTATTTATAATCATCTATCAATTTTCTATTTCCAGTGCCTCTCTCTCTGTGTGTCCTTGGGAGCAGAGATATGGGGGGGGGGGGGGGGGGGGGGGGGGGGGGGGGGGGTTGCCATGGCACTAGGCTCTCAGGAGTTCAGCCCTGCCCTGGCTTTGATCTCTGCTTGGTGAGACTGTTACCCCAGGATCTGTCACTCTGATGGCTCCAGTCAGGCCAGGGCACCTCTAACTCCTGCAGGCAGAGCGATAGACAACTGCTGTTATTATTATCAGTAGTAGTAGTACTATGGTTATCATAGTTCAAATTCACCAGTCGGGCCTGTTTGTGGCTAAATGGAGCCGCTCTGAGGCAACCTTGAACCCCAACAACATCGCCATCGTTATACGTGTGAACAGAAGAGCTAGCGCGCCGCGGGGCTCATTAAAATGAAATTAAGCTCTTGCACCGCAGCTCACTTGTGGGTAACTAATGCAATTACCGAGAGCCGGCTCTGGCCGGGAATTCTTTCAACGCCGGGCAAATCTCCCCTTTAATTTTCCTCTCTCAGTCGCTGCATCGCGCGGTAGCCTACGACACAACAAGGCGCCTTGTCAAGGTCGGTGTACTGTACGGACGAGCTGGTTACACACCCTGAATGTTTACCTTCATCAGAAACAACCTTGGGCTCAGGTACTCTCCTGCCCTGGAGAGAAGCTCGGTGAAGGCTAGCTTTGATTACATTAGCAAGACAGATTTAGTCAAAGGATTTTGTCGCCAAGGAATTTCCGAAATTGATAGCGGATTATTGTCATTGTTTTAGCGTTTTTTCCAGAAACGAACTTTGTTTGTGTGGCGTGGATGCTTTCATGTGATTTGGGTTGTTGTTTTGACCGAGTTTAGAAATGAGTGACTGTGGGAGGCAGTTTATGACCTTGAACACCCGGTTCCTCGTTCCAGTTTGGGCCCGTCGTAAAGTAGGAAGAATGCCGTTTCCCCCCCACAGACCTCTGTAACGGCGGCTTTCTCCTCAGACACAAATGTAGCTCTGCACTTTGGTGAAATGAGGGCACCACAAAACCCACCAAGAGCTTTCCTTCATAGCTTTCTGTTAGCAAACAAACAGCCTCTGAAGATTTGAGGGGGGAGAGAGCGAGAGTGGAAACTCTCCCTTGCTTATTGTTTGGTACCGGTGAGAACAATTGTAAAGACTGGCATAAGTGCCTGTTGCTCAACCAATAACAGTGTTTAAGTGTGAGAGCAGCGGAGTGTTGTGTGGTCGCTGTGTTGTGCGCGCTACACCTGGGTGAAGGCTGGCGTGACGAACACACAGAGCACTATGGGTAACGGGGCCTGTGAGTATGTATGCCTAAACATGTTCCCACCGGATCACTGCTTCATTATGTTTGCTGTTCTGGCACCGCTCCCTGTTTTACCCTTTCACCTTCTATCCCTCCCTTCTCCGCTAATGGTACTTTCTCTCTTTTTGTTCTCCCTTTCTCTATCTCTCTTTCACACCTTTCTTTCTCTATCTCTCCTCTTTTCTCTCTCCTTTCTCTCTTTCCCTCTCGATCTTTCACCCTTCCCTCCTCTCTGTTCCTTGTGTACATGCGCTGTATTTAAATTCTGCTGAAGGTTGATGAAGAAGAAAATGTCCCAATACCTTTTTTAACAGACTGATAGATAGGGTACAGATCTCTCTCTCTCTCATGCTCTCTCTCTCATGCTCTCTCTCTCTCCTGCTCTCTCTCTCTCTCCTGCTCTCTCTCTCCTGCTCTCTCTCTCATGCTCTCTCTCTCTCTCTCATACTCTATCTCTCATGCTCTCTCTCATGCTCTCTCTCTCATGCTCTCTCTCTCATGCTCTCTCTCTCTCCTGCTCTCTCTCTCTCTCCTGCTCTCTCTCTCCTGCTCTCTCTCTCATGCTCTCTCTCTCTCCTGCTCTCTCTCATGCTCTCTCTCTCATGCTCTCTCTCTCATGCTCTCTCTCTCTCCTGCTCTCTCTCTCTCTCCTGCTCTCTCTCTCCTGCTCTCTCTCTCATGCTCTCTCTCTCTCTCTCTCTCATACTCTCTCTCATGCTCTCTCTCTCCTGCTCTCTCTCTCTCTCTCTCTCTCTCTCTCTCTCATGCTCTCTCTCCTGCTCTCTCTCTCATGCTCTCTCTCTCTCTCTCTCTCTCTCTCATGCTCTCTCTCTCTCATGCTCTCTCTCTCTCATGCTCTCTCTCTCATGCTCGCTCTCTCTCTCATGCTCTCTCTCTCCTGCTCTCTCTCTCTCATGCTCTCTCTCTCCTGCTCTCTCTCTCTCCTGCTCTCTCTCTCCCACTCTCTCTCTCTCTCATACTCTATCTCTCATGCTCTCTCTCTCTCTCATGCTCTCTCTCATGCTCTCTCTCCTGCTCTCTCTCTCATGCTCTCTCTCTCATGCTCTCTCTCTCATGCTCTATCTCTCTCCTGCTCTCTCTCTCCTGCTCTCTCTCTCATGCTCTCTCTCTCTCTCTCTCTCATACTCTCTCTCTCTCTCATGCTCTCTCTCTCCTGCTCTCTCTCTCTCTCTCTCATGCTCTCTCTCCTGCTCTCTCTCTCATGCTCTCTCTCTCTCTCATGCTCTCTCTCTCTCATGCTCTCTCTCTCTCATGCTCTCTCTCTCATGCTCGCTCTCTCTCTCATGCTCTCTCTCTCCTGCTCTCTCTCTCTCATGCTCTCTCTCTCCTGCTCTCTCTCTCTCCTGCTCTCTCTCTCCCGCTCTCTCTCTCTCATACTCTCTATCTCTCATGCTCTCTCTCTCTCTCTCTCTCTCTCTCTCTCTCTCTCTCTCTCATGCTCTCTCTCATGCTCTCTCTCCTGCTCTCTCTCTCCTGCTCTCTCTCTCCTGCTCTCTCTCTCTCTCATACTCTCTATCTCTCATGCTCCCTCTCTCATGCTCTCTCTTATGCTCTCTCTCATGCTCTCTCTCATGCTCTCTCTCATGTTCTCTCTCTCATGTTCTCTCTCTCATGCTCTCTCTCTCATGCTCTCTATCTCTCATGCTCCTTGTCTTGCTGCTGGCATACTTGTGTGTTGTGTTGTGAGATCCTCCGCATGATGACGTGTGGTATGGAGAGCAGTGTGTTGGAGTCTGAAAGGCATGTGTTGCCCCCAGCAGCCCTGAGCCGCTCTCCTCTAGAACCCCAACACTCCCGCCTCATCAACGGAAACACAGCGCTCATCTGGTCCCTGTGATGTCCACAGCGCTCGCTTGACTATTCCCACCTGTTGCTACGGAGGAAACACCGTCACATTAGACCCCTTTGTACATGCGAACCAACATGCATCACACCGTGCCACGTCAAACTGACTGTCCTGATTCCTGTTCCTTGTCCCTTCAACAGGAGATCGCGAGGCACCTACGGCCGACCACCCTGAGAGCTCTCTTCGGCAAGACCAAGGTCCAGAACGCCGTCCACTGCACCGACCTCCCCGAGGATGGGGTGTTGGAGGTAGGTGACACCCGGGCTTACTCCTCACAGCAGCCAGACCGCAGATGCAGCTCCACGTGGCCCGCTATGCGTGCGCCTGGCCGCTGGATTGCAGCGGTCAAGACAACAACAGACACAATGTGTACTGAGAGATTCAGACTGATCTAGATCTAGTGTAACTGTTCATGTGACTGGTTTGTCATGAACGTGTTAAATTGAACATTAACACTGATCTATACCCAGCAGTACCACTGATCTATATCCTCTACCACTGAGCTATACCCTCTTATCTATACCCTCTCCCGGGGGCTGTGGTTCTGGCTGGTGGCTGCCTGGTTCTCCAGCACACCTGGGTCCCAGCCTGGCACAGACCCAGTCCCATGACTGGTCAGTGGGCCAGCGCTCGCTCAGATCCCACGGAGGTCTGGAGGCAGGAGAAGAATGGCAGGACACTTTGAAACAAAAGCATTGTTTGGAAGGCAGTGGGCCTGGTCATGTGACGTCACAGTGCAGGCAAGCTCCTGATCTGCAGACTTCAGCAGACAAACGGGCCCTTGTTAATCATTAGCCTGTGACTGGCTGAGCTTCCACATTCCCAAGCCAGGTTCTTAGTGGAACTTTAGGTCCTGCTAGCAGTGGACTCTCTCTCTTTCTGTCTCTGTCTCTCTTTCATTCTCTCTGTCTGTTTCTCATTCTGTTTTTCTCTCTCTCTCGTCAACCCTAACCTTGCTTCCGGCAGTCTGATAGTCAGAACACGCCGTGGAGTGTAAACGATCACAATATGACAGGCTAGGTGACTTATCAACGTGTAACACCTATCCATCATCTGCCTGTCAGGAAGTGGTAAATTAATCTTCTTTGTGTTTGTCTGTTTGCAGGTGCAGTATTTTTTCAAGATCATGGATGACTGAAGCTACGATTCCTGCCTGTCTGTTATGTATTCAAAGAAGACACTTCAACACTGGCTCATTTTTCCATTTATTTGTTTTTCGGTCTTACCCAGATTAAATAAAATGACAAGAGCAGATGATCTCCTGGCAAGTGTTCTGATGTTTAACATTGAATTGAAGCACTTTTACACCAACAAAACGTCCTATTACACGGGGAACTGCATCGATTCTGATATTCCAACCTTTGACCAGAGACTTTGGTATTTGGTTTATACAGACACTTTTTCCTGCGAAAAAAAATAATTGTACAACTGCATAAATATAAAATTCTTCCACCATGAAAATGGCTAAAACATTCAATAGAAAGTTACACCACATCATGTGATGTTTCCAGCAAAAAAATAGTTTTTTTTTTTCTTCTTTGTTTATGTTTTCTTAAAAGCACTGAGTTGCCACTGTTGCCTCACAGCTTGACACTACAGAACACGAGGAAGTAGAAGCCATAAAACAGAAAGGTCATCTAACTCCTGTCCCCACATCTAAGCTCAACCTAAAAGAAAGAGAGTTTCTCCTACAATCAACTTAGAAGACATAACAGAAATAGGAGAGGGATTCAATGGAGTGCAGCCATGTTGTCATACAGGAGACTGTGTCCTGGGCATACCGAGCCAGTGTTTTCAGTTAGTAGGAATACAGGAACACATCCAAACGTGAACACACACACCTCGCACACAGACACAAACTAGTACACTCACACACATGCACACACACACCTTGGACCACTAAAGCAGACAGAAGACAACAGAATTAACATCTTGGCTTGGAAAGGACCATTGTATGTGAGTACTGCACTGGACACTCCAAACAATATCTAGAAACCACACCATGCAGAATGACACAGGGACAGAAACACTGCTGGCTATGTATCAGTAGTGGAATTGCAATTTACAGTAATAGATGAACACGTCCCATGGCTCGAGGAATATTCTCATTTACAGTAGAATAAATATTTAGCTATTGCTACTCTTCCTGTAATGTACATTCTAACTCTAGACAAATGCAGAAAAGCTAGTGTAAAGCACACAGATTAAGTGAAGGTCCCGTAGATTATGAAAGTTTGTTCCAAGACTAGTCATGTTTTTCTTTTCTTTTTGATTATTTTCTTTTTAAACGTTTTTTCTTTTTCATTTGAACTCTTTATTTCTCTAAATTAGTTTGTTTTGAAATGGGTCAGAGTGTAGAGTTATGACGGTAGCTGAGGTCATGAAGTGATGGTGAGTTTAACGTCAAAACGTCCCTGGTAGCGATCCTTCTCGCTGTAGTCAATGTTCCCTCCGAAAGCTTTGCACTCAATGCGCAGCTCTCTGTTGAGGGTGATGTTGGTAAACTGGATGGCCAGGAGGGGCTGGAGGTAGTTTGGGTGCAGCAGCTTGCCGTAGTAGGGGTAGTACTGCAGGGGGAATCCACCTCCCATCCCAATGTACTGGATCTCTCCGATCTTCCCTTCGTCCTCATCCCTCTGAAACACAGGGAGGCGTCAGGGTTAGGAACTATGCCAAAGAAGGCCTGGTCAGACTGGACTGTCAGGCCTGGACTGTCAGACTCGAGAGAGCGTCCTACCCTGAAGCATAGCTAGGGGATGACCCCGTGTGACCCTGGAGCATAGCTAGGGGATGACCCCGTCGTGACCCCTACCTTGTTAGTGCAGTAGATGGGGATCAAGTTGGGATGGAGTTTGACCTGGACTGGTATTGGCAAGGCGCTACTGTTGGTCGGAGGCTGAAAGAAGACATCAAACGCTGTAATTAACGCCACAGGGAGACCCATATAGGTGATAACCTGCACAAACACAGTCCTCAGAGAGCTCAGTCATGGCTGAGTATCTACAGAGTATTTCTGCAGACTCACCTTTGGTCTGAAGTTGACGATCCTGTTGAGCTTGACGAGCAGACATGGCTTCCCGCTTTGGAAGCCAAAGGTTTTGTCTTCCATCCCAGAGCATCCCTTCAGCCAGGTCCTCTTGAACCTGCAGGCCTTCCTGGCCCCGTCTGCGCTCTCCAGCTCCCCGCGATCCATGTACGTGCCTGGCACCTCTGCACACAGCAGGAGAGGGGAGGGGTTCAACACACACCTGGACAGACAGTTTAACATGCACCTTTGTGTTGGAAAACGGCCCCTCTAGAACAAGCTCACGACGGGTTTCATTCTGAAGTTTAGTGGGCAAGGTTTGGGGGGTTTTCGGGGGTAGCTGATGTGTAGCGGGGGTCAGCTATGATCGACACGTCCCCAACAGGGATGCAAACTCTCAGCTACATGGTACTGACCTCCACAGTCTTCAAAGTTCATCTCGTTGGTCTGGTTTTCTTCATCATACCTCTCCAGGAACGTGACCATGCTGTCCACGTACTTCTTATAAGTCGTCTCGTCATTTATGTTGAAAGATATTTCGGATTTTTCCGAGCGTGGGGTGTGTGTCAGACCTGTGTGGGAGAAAGCGCTCGTTCACAACCCTGGCTCAGTCCCTCACACAACCCTCCTCCAGTAGTAATGAACATTTTGTGAGTTTTCTCATTTCCATTAATAGATAAACATATTAAAACAAGGAATACACAAATTTCCAGTAATAAATTAACAGGTTCATCAATTTGAGGAATATTTTAAATTATCATCAATATTTGCTATGGCTTGTGTTGCAGTTTTCATTCTGGATTTATCCGGACAAAGACTGTGCCAGCGTGCTAAACAATATGTTTGGCCGGATTAGTAAAAATCCCGAAAATTCTCAACCCCGTTAAGCAAGCAAGGACGAAGTTTGAATAAGCATCAGACAGTTTTCTAAATAGATTGACTCCAAATTCAAAGGAAATCTGCACAAAATAAGTACATACAGCCAGCAGATATATAAAAGACTTTCTATGTAATCACTAATTTACAAGATTCTCCTTGCCGACAATAGTTCAAATACATGCATAACACCTTGGTTATCCACTCACCATTAAAACCCTAACTAGCTAACTAACGTTTTGAGGGTTCCAAACATGAGCTTTGAAAACTCCCTCTCAGTAATTTTCCACAGATCGTCTGTTCAAGGCCATGGGAGGGCGTGGCCTAAGCAGAGTGACGAACGAGGAAGAGAGAGAGAGAGGGAACGTCACATTGTGTGAAATCCTGTAACTTTGTGTTTTTAACAGGGGTTTTTTTACACCAAAACAGCCCTCTGTTATTCAGCACATCCTACACCTTCTGACATCCACATTTTGAATTACAGAATCTTGGATGGAAAACCCTCAAGAACAGGAGCATTTTTCACTTTGATTCACTTTGTGCTCAAAGTCAGGGCTTGTGAAAGTGTGCTGGTGCCCCTGCCCCCACTCACCCACTCTGACTCACGTGCCTCCCTCCCTCTCTCTCTCTCTCTCCCTTTCCCCCTCTCTCTCTTCTTTTCTCTCTCTCCTTTTTCCTCTCTCTCTCTCTCTCTCCCCCTTTCCCTCTCTCTCAATGGAAACTTTTAGCCCCAGAATGGGAGGCGGGACCAGGGTTCTTAAACCAAGCTGTCCTTGTCATTCTTTTATCAAGGCACCAATGGAAACTCACTTCAACCCCACCACACTCCACACCTACTTATGTCGTTGCTTTACTGGGCCCTTTCTGTGATAGTCCACTTCTTAGTGAGGGGAAATGGCCGTCAGGCAAACCGTCAGGCAGACTGCTCCTTGTGTGTAAGGCCAGTCATTTACAATGACTGCTAAAAATACCGCCAAGGCGACAGTGTGTGCTATGCAAACAGTCAGTGGCACAGTGCAGAGTGGCTGGGTCGGGCAGGGATGCCTTGGCACCAAGGGTGCAGCGCTGCTTCTAAACTCTCTCTGAGATTATGGAAGCAGCGTGAGCCAACACAAAAGGTTGCACTGTTTTGTTTCTTTACATCTGCTTTCAGAAGATTACAGAATAGGAAGAAAAAAAATCTTCCCGGAAGAAAAAATAAGCTTTGGGAGGTTACTTCGCACATTCTGTGAAAAGCAAATGATTGAGATTTGTATATGCATTGGTGTTTGTGTATGTTATATTGCGTGCGTGTTAGCTGTGTAAGCTCCCAGGAGGAGGCTGTCGTGAGGAGAGATGGGCATCATTCCTGTGAGGGTGTTTCCCCCAGACACGGTAAAACACCCTCAGGCAGACAGGAACACTGAAGGACAAAATGGCTGCACCTCTCCGAGGTCACACACAGACACACATTTTAACTAGCCGCTCAGACGCCAGCTTGAGCAGGAACCATTCGACACACACACCAAGGCTCAAGAACATGAAAGCACTGGAGTCGTTATGGCTAGCTGCTAGCACATTAGCTGCATGTTCAAGGTCAAGACACCTGGTTTAGGCAGGACTCTAGTGTAACCTGTTCTGCTGGCTTGCTGGAATCTGCACTCGTACACACCAACTAACACAGAATGAATGACCTTCGCACCATAGCATTAGCTTAGCATCCTGGCGGTGATGAAGCGGTTCTGGGGAGGGGGGGTGGGGGCGGGTCTTACCTGGGGGGGCCACGCGGTCCTGGTAGGTGGGTTTGTAGTTGCTCAGGGTCAGGAGAAGGGCCTGGATGGTCCCGATGAAGATCCCTGCCAGGCATCCGTAGAATATCACGTAGAACAAGAAGATCTTGACTGTGGAACAGAGGAACACGAGCACTCGTTACAGAATGTGTCGACAGTGAGTTCACGCCTGAGTTTTTAGGGCTAATCGCTTTCTGCGACTGCTTGGATTCCACCCTTTAGTTTTGACGTTTTCTTGTCTTGTGTTGATGTGATGTACAGTCCTACCGTCCTGTTGTCTGGGTGGTTACAGAGATAACAGAATGAAGCCTTGAAACCAATGTCTTAAATTCTGCCCCACTATAGAAATTACTCATCAGATCAGTTGCTTACTGGCAGAAAAGTCAACATTTCAGAGCCCGTAAGCTTCAGACAGCAGGGGAAAAGGTATGCAGCAACATCAAAACATCTAACACCAAATGTTCATCACACATCCGTTTTTACTACGACACGTCTAAACCCTCTGCAGTTGTAAGCCTGCACTAGAAGGAGACTCGTTAACCTTTGCACCCGCGATCCGCTGTGAACGCAGATCTGAAGGACTTTTCTCTGAAGCCCTACTGGGTTTTATTAGACGGTGCTTTCTGTTAAGATCACCAACTCCAAGGTTACTGAATGCTTACGAAACCCTGTTGCTTCTGAACTCTAGTAAACGCACCCCCTGACTGGATGCACTGACAGAAAGGGTCGTCTCTGAACTCTAGTAAACGAACACCCAGACTGGATGCCCTGACAGACAGGGTCGCCTCTCCAGTCTGACTGGATGAGTCACTGTGTGTGAGCCCAGCGTTTCACCCGCCCCTCTCCCCCCCCCCCCCCCTCCCCTCCCCAGCAACAGGTTTGACAAGCAAGAGCACATGTTGGTAAAAACATGCTTACTACAGGGGATGGTATTCCTTCAGTGTTTCGGCTCTGCTTCAGCCTATCATGAACGGCAGTCTGATGTTTCATGAAGAACATCATGTTTACCCTCAACATAGTGATTAAAGAATTGTGTGTGTGAGGTGCAATTGGCTATTCAGATCCCTAACCAAAATCGAATTTGAGACAAAATCCTAAGTAGGATATCTGAATAATTGAAACGGCATGACACTTTGGGTCTCTGTAAAGGTCGTCTAACAGTGTTAACATAAATTGGTCTCCAAATATACATTTTCATCCCAATCTGATTGTTAAATTTGTTCTCTCACACAAGGCCTGCTTTTGACAACCTCTCACCACATCTCCTAGCCCCTCCCCCATATCACAGCAGTCTGTCGTGTGTCGTGATGAGAACACAGACATGTTGTAGCACCCCTGAAGACGTAGCACGAGAGCGGTCACTTCTGTCGACAGGCTGGGCATGTCACACGACACAGACTCGTAGTGGCGCGCACCTTGACTTTTCGAACACGACTTAATCGTCATTAGCCCACCGACATCAGAAAAAAAGAGGTGTCGTCGAAGCCAATAGCTTGAATCGTTATCGCTGAATGAATGTCAGAGTGTCACATTCAGGGGAACACAATCTTTCTCTCACTCGGAGATAACTTGAGATCGCGTTCCCTATTTGGCGACCATTATTGCACGATTTCATGCCACAAGTGGTCCAATCGAGGATTTCTCGTACTTTAAATCTAATGGGCGTATATTTTGTTTGTCTGAATAACTTAAAATACCATAAATCAAATGATTAAATCTAGCAATGGCTTGTGCAACACAACTTTTTACACAACGGGAAGGGGTGGCAATATGACTAACATGTGAGGCATGAGCGGATCTTCCTCTTCCTATTCACTCGAATGGGGTCGGATAAAAAGATTGGTTTCAAGATACAACTAAATAAACTGCAGGGGCACCGTGCGCACGACGGTAACAGTGTAACGTTGGTGTAAGGAAAAAGTCTCGTTGTGACAACCATAGTAGCCTACCGCTCATGGGTAAATCAATACTCATTGTTAGCTTCATTTACATTAGATTGCCGGAGCTCCCGGCTTCAAAACTAATGTGAAAACAGGAAGACTACCTTGAGTAACCTTGGGAACGGGGTATTTTTCATTCCCTGTGTAAATAAAGGATCGACCAAGACTACTGTGAAGCCTCAAGTATGTGATTATTTAAGATTGATTGGACGCGGTAGTTCCTCCACTGTAAACGGGTAGACTCATTGAAAGCTAGCCTATATGCTCGTCTAGGCTGATCCGTGTCTGTGCCTTCAGCGCTCCAGTGCAACCGGTGACAAAAATAAAGATGAGCAATATCTCATACATCTCTTGTTATTATATTTTCGAACTCTTGGACGTCACCATGGAATGCCAATTGTGTCCTTCAAAATGACCTCTTGAAATGACGCCCACACTGACGGCTCTCCCTTTGAGCAAATGACCTGATTAACGTCAATACTTTACTAAAAGAACGTTATTAGCCTAGTACTACTCTTAGCAAACAGCAAAGGAAAGTAGACATTAATACAGAAATATCAAATAGGCCTACGTCAGTTTTATAACGTGTCTATTATGCTATAACTAACTGATCCTCATCAACTTATAACATTAGACCGTTTAGTTGGAAATGTATTTAGTGGGCTAATTTCATTTGAGTCTTTTTTGTGTGGATCCATTTTCCATTGAAAAGGAAAGTCACGACGCAGCAGCTACAAGTCGGCTCAAACAGGTGCTCGTGTTTTTCAATGAGGAAATGGACGGGTCATCCATGCGCTTTTACGCGATCTAAGTCCAAAAATAAGCTACAAAGGACATCGTATTCCAACCCTGTGACATATTATCGGGAAACTCGTCGATTACAATTATTTTAAAAGGGGCTGACTACTTACACCAACTGCCCCCAGTGCGTCCAAGAAATTCCTTTTTCTCTGAATTCCACACAAAGCTCCTCCATCCACCGTCTCCATCTTTATTTGCCGACATATTCTTCCTTTCAATTTCCCTTTTTCAATTAATTTACTTGTATGGTCCTAGGTACACCGATTACGGTCCCTCTACAGAAATTGTAAAAAGGACAGTTTTGTACCCGGCACTCACTATTGTACCACTCACAATTTATCTCTGACGGCGACCGACTCCGCCCGTAAACTCCTGTAATAAGTTACCCAAGAAGAGGGGGGGGCTAAATCTAGCAAATCACGAGCAGTCATTCTTTTGCGTAAGAATCGTTTTCACCGTGGGGGTGTCGTGACGAACCCAATCCATAGAGAGCAAATACGTTGCTACTGTAAATTTGGATATGTATGGATTTGAATGTAAATGTTACTAGCGTTGTGTTCTAATGCTGTTACAAAGCTAAACAGAGAAAGTTTTCGTAGTATGAAGTCACAATGAAGTGACGACGATTTTCTACCAGAGTTGTTGATTCTGTCTTGCATGCTAACCTGATGCTAACTCGTGATTTAATACATAATCTCATATCCAAAACCAAATAAAGACAGGTTAACACTTACATTTTCAAACGTAACAGCAAACACGTTTTGCTTTGTTATTACACATTTGCATTTTTCCCGTGATGACACCAGAGAAACGTAACTAACATTTAGAAAAGTTATGCGTGATTACAACGTGTACAATAATAAATATGATACACTGGCAGTTTGTTACTACTGTATGTAGGCCATGTTGATCTGATGTCCTGCTGTTGGTTCAATCAATAAACCAATGTCACTGGGTTTAATACACTGCTGTATAGACCTACATGTCAGTTTAGAGGTCAGAGGAGGCACACCGACAACTTTCAGATTAGCATCCGTTATTAACCATCAAAGCGATTCCCATTTCCTATAAAACAACCTTATAAACGATGGCATACTTCACATGCCTCGTGGATTCTAGTGTTTACTGCCGTTGATATGAGTCATGATAATGTGTTTGCTTCATAGACACTTTCACCCAGAGCGACATACAGGGTCCATGACCTGCGAGGTCCTGGTCTGCAGATAAATGCTCTCACACCTGCTGTCTTTAGTCTGATGTAGTTCTGTTCCCCGCTCCCCTGTGGGCCCGGGGGGGATTTGGACCGAGGGGCCGCTTGTTTGCTCAGATCAAGGCTGTGCCAGGTCTGCTGAGAGGTGCAGCATTCCCGAGCAGGTCGAGGTTTGGAATCTGGCATGTGGCGCGGGCACAGGGCTTCAGCTCGTCAATAACGACATAGCTGTGAAACGAACCGAACAGAGGGGCTCTTCCTGGGCTGAGACCTCTCACACACACACCACGCACACACACACACCACACACACACACACACAAGCGCATCACACACGTGCATGCACACATACATGCACACTCTGACACACACACACACACATCCAGCACTGAGTAAATATCCACTGTTCAAAACAGACCACTACATCATAGGGAGAAAGGGGGGGGGGAGTAGAGAGAGAGAGAGAGACAGAGAGAGAGTGAAAGTGAGAGAGGAAGAGAGATGGGATATTCTGAAGCTGGTGAACTATTCTTAGTGAGAGGAGTTGTTGTGAGTGCACCTTTCCATCCCTTCCAGAACCATCTCTGGAGCTGGAACCAGCATCTCTCCTTCTCAGTGGAAAACACTGGTCAATTTATTTTCTGGGGTGTGTGTGTATGTGTGTGCGGTGGGGGAAAGGGGTGTGTGTTTGTGTGTGCGGTGGGGGAGGGGGGGCAGGGGGTGCAGCTCTGTGTGAGCCCAGAGAGAGAGAGAGAGAGAGAGAGAGAGAGGCCCTGTCCAACCATGTTAGCACAGAGGTGAGTAAGCAGCACTCAAAGCACAACCAAGTGTAGAGGCTGGTGTTTTCCACTCTGCACACACACACACATACACATTCGCACATACAAACACACACACACACACACACATACACATATGCACATACACACACACAAAATGTAGTGTTTCTGAACAGCACCACTTCACACAGCAGTCCTGTGAAACAAGCATGGTGAGGGTGAGGTGCTAAATGACCAAATGTTATCCTGATAGCAGGAGGTGATGTTTTATATCCTGCCGCTGGTCAGTGGACAGGGAACCAGCGGGGGCTATCCGGGTGGAGAGGGTTACCTCAGGGGGCTGTCTGAAGTTAAGGCTGAAAGCTTCCAACAGTCTGGTGGATTATCAGCCTGATGTTGTGGTGAGTCTGCAGAAGGTGGACTACTGGACGTTCTGATCCCCCCTTCAGATAGTCACAATCTGGTGTCGGTCAGCTAGGACATCAGGCGGCTTTGGTGGAGAATTTGCTGGCAAGTCATGACGTAGCTTCATATGAGGCAGACAGGCTGCCTTTAGAGTCGTAGCCTCGTTTGAGGCATACAGGCTGCCTCTAGAGTGAACTCTCCACTGGTCCTCACTGCCCCGGGGGTGAGGCAGAACTGAACGTCAGAACGATCGATATCTGCCCTGCCTCTCCTGACAACCGCACGTCATGCTATTTCCATTTGCTTCTAGAAACCAAGGATTTACTTTAGTTACAGGTTAAACGTGGAAAAACTGAATCAAAGCTGTGTAATTATGATGTTACTATTATGTTGTTTGAACATTCCCTCGTGGAACAAAGCCCAGTTGAAAAACTTTGAACAAAATCATAATAACAAACATAGTAAAAATGGAAGTTTCGAATTTGAAATGAAATGCTTTGATGGCCCAAAGAGGATTTTCTGATGTCAGTGTTTTCTGTTCCTGCACATCCTCTCTGGAGCCAAGGTCAACACAGCCCCGCCCACCCACAGCCTCATCTGATTGGTCGTGATTTGAAAAAGCCACACTCCATACTTTCTGATGAAAGCTGTTGATTGGTGGAGATCAGGTATTTTGCCCGTGTAGTATTCAAATGTTCTGGAGTACAATGAGAATCACAGCGTGTGTTGTACCAGGAATCAGGTGGAAAAGTCAGCACATTATTATTTCCTCGCCACAACAAAAGCTGCCGGTTGGGAAGTTGGCTGGCAGACAAAAATTGAATGTCACTTCTCTGTTGCATGAATGAAAGGAGATGCCTCGCCCACTGCTGGCTGAACACCAGACACTGTAGCGGTGATGAAACCTGCCGCTCGCTCGCCCTGCCCTGAGGTAGTGAGTGGATAGGACAAGCGAAGACACGGTGTGGTAATCATGAACGTTAGAGCTGTGATGTGAAGGAGACAGAGACCGACGATCACCTGACACGCAATCCAGGGCAACACGTCGTCACGGCAACATTGATTTTGCGTGACCTTTTTTCTCTCTCAGTGAAAAAAAGAGATCAACTGTGTCACTCGACCTTGGACTGAAACACTCTTAAGTTGTCTAGATAACCTTGTGTCCTGAGGGGAAAGCCATGGCATCAATAAAGACCAGTGATCTGGAACACTCAGAGGATGATTACTTTCCAGGCAATCATTGTTTCTCTCTCTCTCTCTCTCTCTCTCTCTCTCTCTCTCTCTCTCTCTCTCTCTCTCTCTCTCTCTCCCCCCTCTCTCTTCCTCTCTCTGTCTCCCTCCCTCTTTCTTTCTCTCTTATCTCTCTCTCTCCCCCTCCCCCTTGTTCTCCCCCTCCCCCCCACTCTCTCTCCACCCGTTCTGCCAGGCCAGCTCCTCACCCGCTTCTTAAGGGCCCAGCCAAGTCCTCAGAAACATCCTCCAAGAAGCCGTGATGCATCGAACTAATGAGCCTCAAGCCCCGAGCACAACCCGGTACTTTCTTAGACGTTACTACGGACGGTGGCCTTTTGGCCGGCCTCCTAATTTCATCAGTGAAGCCCAATTAAGCGGCTATGGTCTAAGGGGGGGCGGACGTCCTTGCAGCTGAGGTTGCGCAACTCCGGGCCGTGGAATGCCGTGTTGTTTGAGGAGGAGAGCCAAGCCAGTCAGCCATGTATAAGAGTTCAGTAGTAGGAGGATCAGTAGCTAGTACTGACCTCATTGTGTCTGGATGGGCCAAAATGCTGATTTGACAAACGTGGTTAGGGCCCCACGACTTGCGGTAAACTGGTGTTCGGAGGCCTTGCATGTTTGAAGGCTCTCTGGTTGGAGAAATATTGGATCGCCTCCAGACAGGTTTTACAATCTCCTGCCCTGAGGTCTAAACGCAGTGTATTCTGTTCGCTAGGTCACAATAAAGCAGGTGTATTTTAACCCCGCGTTTGCTGATATAGTATTAGCGCTGATAGTGTTATCGTAGCGGGGGCTTTTGTGCAATGTTCACAAAGACCAACAGTTTTTAAACATAGTTGTTGTTTATTTTTGTCTGATGAGTTGTACCGAACACTGTGTAACCTTTTATCTCTGAGTAAACTGAAACTTTCACTATTGCTTCCATCCTTTCCTTCCTTGTATTCCTACTATAACTTCCTTTGCAGTTCAAAGTACAAAGATTTGTTTCATAAGATTTAGCAACTGTCCATGTGATTGCCTAATGTCGAACATGTGTGACATAAGTTATAGATTGACTCCCAGCATACTGATGTTCCCCTGAACCAGAAATATCTCCTTTCAAAGCTAGTGCCTCTGAGACAGGCATAAAATAAGCATCAAATTGAGAGTGGCGCAATGTAGGTCATGTTTTTAGAGGGTTTGAAACGGGTGAATGTTCAACATAGTTAACTACACACCACCTACACATTAACCACATACTACCGTTCACACACACACAAGCACACACAACATCTCATGTGTGTATCTGATACACGTTCCAGCCAACCACATGCCAGACTTTATTAGGCACAACATCTGTAAACCAGTGAAAACTATTCCTGTAACAACTCATAACAGATAAATAAAAACAACACTGGGCCAAGATGTCTTCCCACATGGGATGGGATGAGGGTTGGTGGGAGAGCGAACCAGAACAGTGTGCTCCTTCCTCCCCTGAGGAGAACGGAGTGATAAGAATCACAGGCAGGAGCTCCACAAGCAGACAAACTCGCTGTGCACACATCCCTCTGAATGGGCACCATTATCCAGCAGCTAATGGCCCTCCAGTTTCAACACAATCCCCACCTGCCCCCCCTGTGAGGAGAGAGAGAGGGACGAGCCACACGCTCATTGTTACCCCGGAACCAGGGAGAGCAGCCGCTGATGGACCTGTTATTGGGCCGTTATGGATGGTTTTGTTATTGTAATGTCTGTTTTGGGCGAGGGGAGTACAGAGGTCTGGGGCAGGACACAAACTCTGCTGACGTGACTTCGTAAAGAACCGAAACCGATATCCTTTTACACAACGGCTAAAAACTAATCTAATTATTTTCACTTTATTTGAGGGACACTGAGAACCTTCAGAGATATAGTATTTAATACTATTTTAAAAGCCAGAAAAATATTTAGTTGTTATTGGGACATACAAAATATTTTTCTGGCATACTAAATAATATGCTCTTATGATTATTGGGACATATTAAACATTATGCTAGCATGGTTATTGTGACATAGTAAACATTATGCTAGCATGTTTATTGGGACATATTAAACAGTATGATAGCATGGTTATTGGGACATTTTAAACAGTATGATAGTATGGTTATTGGGACATTTTAAACAGTATGATAGCATGTTTATTGGGACATATTAAACAGTATGATAACATGGTTATTGGGACATATTAAACAGTATGATTGCATGGTTATTGGGACATTTTAAATAGTATGATAGCATGGTTATTGGGACATATTAAACAGTATGATAACATGGTTATTGGGACATATTAAACAGTATGATTGCATGGTTATTGGGACATTTTAAATAGTATGATAGCATGGTTATTGGGACGCAGCCATTCTCTGCAGGGGCTTCTTAAAACAGGGGGTTCTGGGTAGCCAATGGGGTGTCTCTGACCCTGGCGTCATGACCTCCACCCGAAGGGGCGGGGCCATAACCACTAGCAGATGTGCTCTCTGGGCTGTGTTTGATCAGACGTTGCCGAACACACCTTCAACTGTGCATCTTCTCCTCATCAAACCTCCCGCTCTTCTCACATGCTGTACAAGTGCTTCGTTGATCAAACCCAAGCTTTGCGTGAACAGCGAGAGTTAACACCAGGATGTTAGAGCAGCCATCAGTCTCTGTGTTGCTGTTAGAATCGCATCAGAGCTGAACACCAACTGGTCATGTTGATACCTCGCATAGTGAAAGATGCCAGCATCCCTGCCCTAAATAGACCATTTTAAATAGAAGATAACGTCTATAAATACATCCTTTCTGCTCTGCTCCATTTAAACTATAGTAGCAGTCCTTCCTGCAGCGCATTCCTGGACATGGGATGGCAGTTATTTCAGGAGCCTTTGAGGCTGTCAGTCCCAAACAGGATCAAAGTCGGAGAGGAATAGAAAGAAAACAGATTTGTTTCCTTCCTGTTCAAAGTCCTGCAGAGGAGGAACACCTCCCCCCCCCTCACACACACACACACACACACACACACACACACACTCACACACACACACACACACACACTCACACACACACACACACACACACACACACACTCCTTTCCCTCCCCCTTGATTGGAAATGTCATAGCGGACAAATCTTGTGTCATCTGGAGGTGAATCAGGACATGCATCATTCTAAATGACTCCACCAACCCATCTAAAACATGGCGATGTCACCACACAGTGTTTGTGACATCTTCACAACCATATCATCTTTGTCCTCTCACCTTTGGAGAAACAATCCCCTGTTATGTTCCACACAGGGCGGGGCTTAGGAACACCACACGGGGCGGGGCTTAGGAACACCACACGGGGCGGGGCTTAGGAACACCACACGGGGCGGGGCTTAGGAACACCACTCATGAGTGGGGGCACAGAGGTCAGATCTCAGGATTAGGCTCCAGATGACCTGCACTAACGGGAGCTGCGACTGGCACCAATGAGGATCTGGGACGACTTGCGCAACCTTCCTGTCTTCTTTGCGGTATGGAACAAAGTGTCACTTCTGACCAATCAGAGCAGGGCACTGAACTGAGGTGCTGGAACAAACCCCCTCACACCAGCGAGTCATGTTGCCATGCTGCCGCGGCAGGTTACTGATCGCTTCGTCTGGCCCTTGATAAGACGGGTTAATGTTTGAATGTGAGAGCTGTGATCTGATGGTTCCTTTCAGGGGTAATAGGTGTTTATTACTGAGACTTTCAGCAGATTGATCATTTACTAGCATCCACCCTACCTGCTGTTTCTGCTCCCGGTTGGTGAGGGTGTGACTTACACTGCTGCTTCTGCCCCCTGCTGGTGAGGGTGTGACCTAACACTGCTGCTTAGACGCTCTGTTGAAGACCTTTGTTTTTCTCCCTCAGTCACTCACCAACTCCATCCCCTCACCCCATCATCCCCTCACCCATCACCCCCTCACCCATCATCCCCTCACCCATCATCCCCTCACCCATCATCCCCTCACCCATCACCCCTTCACCCATCATCCCCTCACCCATCATCCCCTCACCCATGATCCCCTCGACCATCATCCCCTCACCCATCACCCCTTCACCCATCACCCCTTCCCCCATCACCCCTTCACCCATCATCCCCTTACCCATCATCCCCTCACCCATCACCCCTTCACCCATCACCCCCTCACCCATCACCCCCTCACCCATCACCCCTTCACCCATCATCCCCTCACCCATCATCCCCTCACCCATCACCCCCTCACCCATAGTCCCCTCACCCATCACCCCCTCACCCATCATCCCTTCACCCATCATCCCTTCACCCATCATCCCTTCATCCATCACCCCTTCACCCATCACCCCCTCACCCATCATCCCTTCACCCATCACCCCTTCACCCATCATCCCCTCACCCATCACCCCCTCACCCATCACCCCCTCACCCATCACCCCTTCACCCATCATCCCCTCACCCATCATCCCCTCACCCATCACCCCCTCACCCATCACCCCTTCACCCATCACCCCTTCACCCATCATCCCCTCACCCATCACCCCCTCACCCATCACCCCTTCACCCATCACCCCTTCACCCATCATCCCCTCACCCATCATCCCATCATCCCCTCACCCATCACCCCCTCACCCATCACCCCTTCACCCATCACCCCTTCACCCATCATCCCCTCACCCATCATCCCTTCACCCATCACCCCCTCACCCATCACCCCCTCACCCATCACCCCTTCACCCATCATCCCTTCACCCATCACCCCCTCACCCATCATCCCTTCACCCATCACCCCTTCACCCATCATCCCCTCACCCATCACCCCCTCACCCATCACCCCTTCACCCCTCATCCCCTCACCCATCACCCCCTCACCCATCATCCCCTCACCCATCACCGCCCCCCATCCCTCACCCCCCCCCATCCCTCACCCCCCCCCATCCCTCACCCCCTCCATCCCAGTTCCTCCACCCTCTCCGGAAAACCCTTCCTGCAGATTGAAACCTGCTGGTTCATGACAGAACGTCAGAACAACTTCCTCTTTCTAAACTGTGGAGTCACCGGTATGCATCAGCGTCATGAGGTTGTTGGTTTTTAGAACAGGAAGAAATTGTAAACTTGTATGAGCTCACTAGCTATTATTGTAATTTACACAATAAATCTGTATAAAGGATTATTGTCAGACAAAATACTGGCTTTGGAGCTCTGTCTGTCTCCAGTTATAACAGAACCTTTGTCTTAAACAGACAAACCCACTTTACCCGAGATCCTTTATACAACAACGCTTGACTTTGAAGGATAGATAGTCACAACCTCTACTATTAGAAACAGGTTTTGAATAAGCCTTTAGACAGCAGTTGACGCTATCAAAGAATGATGGACCATCGCTAATGATGGAAAAATAATATCAGTTGAAGAATAAGACAAATATTTAAATTACACCAGGCGAGTACATCTTCACCTCATCTGTGAGAGAACTGCAAGTTGTGGTCATTTAAGGTGTTCTCCCTCTCTTCCCTGCTGAGCCGAAGCTACTGCTTCCTCACAGTCCACCTTAAGAAAGGTCTCAAAGTTAGCTCCAAACCATACACGTCCTCCTGGCTGCAAAATAAAAACCACTTCTGGACATGGATTGCAAACATCTGGCCCATAAAAGGACTGTGAGCCGCAGTTGTGAGTGTGTGTGTGAACCAGATCAGTCGGTGACGTGGTCCAGATCCAGGATGAACCCCGCTCTGTTGTTCTGGGTCCTGCCTCTTGCCGTCGTGGTCCTGGCCCTGCCTGACGACCTCCGCGACATGGGCTGGGTGAACGAATTCCGGCAGGGCTTCAACTTCCAGTGTCCTCACGGAGAGCTGCTGGTGGCGCTGCGGAGCTACTTCAGCCAGGCCGAGGGCTCCGACCGGCTGTGGAGCTTCGAGTGCCAGCCGGCGCCCTGGGGTCTGGGGGAACCCTCCGACTGCTGGTGGGACGACCTGAACCGCGCCGGGATGGAGTGGTAAGTGCCCCTCCGCAGCCCTCGCCTCATGTTGTCAGTCTCTACGCACAGGAGAGGAGAGTGCACTGTAGCAACATTTCTGAGTAGTGTTTGGTGATAATAACAAGCTGTAGTCACTGTTAAGGTTTTAATCCCTAAACAGCCACTCAAAGAGTAAGATGATTGGGGTTGCAAGTATCTGCGGTATGAAATCCACATCTGAGCCAGGATTACATATCAGCTCTGTTTTACCGTCAAGTGATTTCTTGGAGTAAACTCTCTCCTATAATCCACCACTGATGGGACTTTGTGGGGAAATATGTTCAGTTATGCTTACAGGTATGTTAATACATCAGAGACATGTGGACATTTCGTTCTTCAAGAGTTTTCTGAAATACCTCTGTGGGATTGGCTTTTTTAGTTGTTGAAAACTCCACTTAAGAGAACAATAATATACCACGTTGATATGTATTTTGTGAACTATTATAGAGATAGAGAGGTAGCCAGAGAGGGAGGAGGGAGATGGGGAGAGAAAGGTAGCCAGGGAGGGAGAAGGGAGGGAGATGGGGAGAGAGAGAGGGAGGAGGGAAATGGAGAGAGAGGTAGCCAGGAAGGGAGGAGGGAGATGGGGAGAGAGAGAGGGAGGAGGGAGATGGAGAGAGAGAGAGGGAGGAGGGAAATGGAGAGAGAGGTAGCCAGGGAGGGAGAAGGGAGATGGGGAGAGAGAGAGGGAGGAGGGAGATGGAGAGAGAGAGAGGGAGGAAGGAGATGGAGAGAGAGAGAGGGAGGAGGGAGATGGAGAGAGAGAGAGGGAGGAGGGAGATGGAGAGAGAGAGAGGGAGGAGGGAGATGGAGCGAGAGAGAGGGAAGAGGGAGATGGGGAGAGAGAGAGGGAGGAGGATGGATAAGACCCATCAGAGAGGAGGCCATATTTGACCCATGTCATGTTATTGCTCCAGAGCACTGAGGGGAAACACAGTACATGACCACACCGTCATCCATCTTCACCTTGTGACAGAAGCTCATTCACACACAGAACAAACATCTGTCCCCTTGGAATCCTCATCTGTACTTCTGGAGTGCCCCCCCCCCCACCAGAGCCCCCTCCTAGCCCCCTCCTAGCCCCCCCCCCCCCCCAGAGCCCCCTCCTAGCCCCCCCCCCTAACCCCCCCCCAACCGGAGCCCCCTCTTAGCCCCCCCTCGCCCCTCCTCATGCGTAGGGAGCAGAAGGATCTCTGTTAGTACTCCAGACAGGCCTACACAGGTCGTGCCCGGGGGTCAGAGAGCTCGTGTCGTTCCTCTGTTCCGTCCCACCTGCCCAGACGCCACGCCCTCCAACTGCATTTGCTAAACAAAGCCTTGACTGAGGCAGCAGAGATGGAGGCAGAGGAATGATATTTTAAATCTGTCTGCCTGTCTGCCTGTCTGTCTGCCTGCCTGTCTGTCTGTCTGTCTGCCTGTCTGTCTGTCTGTCTGTCTGTCTGTCTGTCTGTCTGTCTGCCTGTCTGTATAACCATGAATGTTCAGTGTGTTGGGCTTGATCTCCCCTCAGGTCTGTTTGGTCCATCTGGCTGGACCTTCTCTCGGCCCAGAGAGCTACTGTTTATGGTCCTTTCATGGTTCCTATGTTATGACTATTTCTTGTTTCCTTGCTGGTGTTTTTGTGTTTGGCTCAATGTCTTCATGTCTTGGCTGTACATCAGAAAGGAGCGTTGGAGAGTCAAGCAGGTCTGACTTTGTGGCGGTAAATCATCTGCCAAACCTAAATTCTGCTACCCCTAATCTCTGCTAACCCTAACCTATGCTAGCCCTAACCTCTGCTAACCCTAACCTCTGCTAGCCCTAACCTCTGCTAACCCTAACCTCTGCTAGCCCTAACCTCTACTAGCCCTAACCTCTACTAGCCCTAACCTCTACTAGCCCTAACCTCTGCTACCCCTAACCTCTGCTACCCCTAATCTCTGCTAACCCTAACCTCTGCTAGCCCTAACCTCTGCTAACCCTAACCTCTACTAGCCCCAACCTCTACTAGCCCTAACCTCTACTAGCCCTAACCTCTGCTAACCCTAACCTCTACTAGCCCTAACCTTTACTAGCCCTAACCTCTACTAACCCTAACCTCTACTAGCCCTAACCTCTACTAGCCCTAAACTCTGCTAGCCCTAACCTCTGCTAGCCCTAACCTCTATCTGCTCAGTGATGGTGCGGATGGGGGCCGGCCCTGTGTTGCCATGACAAAGGACTGTAGTGTTTGTTGCTGTTGTGATGACAACCAGCTGTTTGTAGGGTAAACAGGCTGCACTGTGTATAGAGAGCGTCACCAGAGACCTGTGGAGATCCAAGAACCGGTCACTCCTAAAGGGTCCGCCGAAAGTAACGTCATAATGAACTCAGTCAGCGGATGCTAAAGCGAAGGACAGTACAGGGTAAATTGAACCTGGGATCATCTTGATCTTTTGTGAAAAGCATACTAACATCTATCCTGTGTTCACGCTGGCACCCATGTATCACAGCTCCAGTTGTGAAGCTGTTGGAGAGATGGTGTGTGTTTATCACCTAGACTAGCCCTCTGGTTTAGTCACTAAGGGTTCTAGACTAGCCCTCTGGTATAATCACTCAGGGTTCTAGAAACCCTGGTTCTTTAATGTTACAAAGTTAAGTGGTTTTCATGATTAATTGTTTATGAGTTAAATTATATCATATTGTCAATTGTATCACTAACAGATAAAGTGCAGAGCACCAAAACAAATCTATTAAATGTTAAATGCACAATTAATGAACTGGAAAAGGTTAGTAGAGTTAGCTTGTCCTGTCTGTTGATGACAGCTTTAATCATGCTGGTAGAGCTAGCTTGTCCTGTCTGTTGATGACAGCTTTAATCATGCTGAAACAACAAACCCTGGTTGTGTGTGAGGAGAGGGCCCGACATCGTCCTCACACACACACACACACACACACACACTCACTCACTCACTCACACACACACAAGGAGGGAGGACGGTTAGAAGAATGTAATCGGTACTATGGACCAGCATAGCGGTATGTGAAGCTGAGTGGTGGAGCATTTGACAGCAGATCAGTGTCATCTTCCCCTCAGCTGAGCTGGTCCTGCAGACCTCGTCAGCCTTCTTCTCTGTGTCCAGGTTGTCCACCTGCTCCGCTAACGGGCTGGTCGCGGGAATCGAGAGCAAGTACTTTGAAGCTGTTCTGGACCGAGAGTGGAGGTTCTACTGCTGTCGCTATAGGCGGCGCTGCCCCTACTCCTGCTGGTACCCCCTCACCCCATCCCACCTTTGACCCGCCACGACAGGAAGGCCTCCCAACACATTGATAAACACACATCCTTCACTGGCCTGCTTAAATGAACAACGCTCATTAATGAACACGGATGACAGCTTTAGTTTGAATCAAATCCATCTTGGTCTTTGTGTGGTCCCTGTGTGTCTGGCAGGAAGACCATCGATGTGCCTCAGTACCTGACGGAGGAGGCAGAGGTGGTGGTCCCCAGCTACGGGTACTTCATCAGAGGGGCCCAGACCACCTTCAGTGGGGTCCTCAGGTCAGGCGACCCCCCCACACCTGGAGGCTTCTCGTCTCCCATTCCAAATTCCAAAACGTTCTCAAAATTCCAAAGGCTCTGAAGGTCGTTCTCGAATGATCTAATGTTCCGGTTCCGTTGTGTTCCGCAGAGATCGGCAGTGGAAGTACATCTTGTGCAGGATGACGGATTTCGACTGCGAGTTTGAGAATCTGTGAACGGCGAGTTGACTCAGATGTTTGGTCACTTCATCCAAGCGGCTCACGCTCTGTCCTGAAGGACAGAAACCCACTTTCTAATTTCATATGGAGGCACTACATAGAAATATCCGTACACATTAGACATTAGAAACGGAATAAAATCCTATATTGCATTATACAGTCAATGTTTATTGAATAAACCAGAAATCCATCAGGGACGTGACATTTGTGTTGTTTGTAAATGCATTGTTTAAAAAAAGGAAAACATTAATACAATAAAGCATGTCTTACAGAAGAACGCTGAAGAGATTCGAGACGTTTAGAGAGGCTGGACTCGGCTTCATGTTGTAATCCGGCCCTTAGATCATCATAAATGCCTTCAGAGCGGACGTCTATGAGACTGTATCACTGAACACCATCGTTAGAAACGATTATCGTCCCCCATCAGTGGGAATGAAGCTTCCTTTACCAGAGAGCTCTCTGAGAGAGGCTTCCTGTACCAGAGAGCTCTCTGAGAGAGGCTTCCTGTACCAGAGTGCTCTCTGAGAGAGGCTTCCTGTACCTGAGAGCTCTCTGAAAGAGGCTTCCTGTACCAGAGAGCTCTCTGAGAGAGGCTTCCTGTACCAGAGAGCTCTCTGAGAGGTTTCCTGTACCTGAGAGCTCTCTGAGAGAGGTTTCCTGTACCTGAGTGGTGTGTGTGTGTGTCACAAATGCATTACAAGAGTGAACAACTGTCCAATCACTAGGACAGGAGGTTGGAGACACAGGGAGTGGCCCCTCTTCCCTGTTACAGAAGATCTGATGTTTTAACAGAGGTAAGTAGATGGATGGATGTCAGAGACAGACAGTTACTTTCTTCATCCTCCAGGGGAAACACTGACTGTGTTTAGGGTCCAACAACTGTCTGAGCCAGGATCCATGTCAGATTCATTCCTCATCCATTGATGCCTGTCAGCTCCTGGGTCCTAGCTCCCTCGCAGCCTGGCCCTGGCAGTACCCTGGAGGGCCTGCAGACCCACCCTGCGGGGTGGAGCTGGGGCTGGGCCAGCTCCTTCTCCGTGTCTGGGAGCCAGCCAGCAGCTTCCAGCAGGCAGCAGCTTTCAGCACGGTTTGTTTATGGACACTGGAGTCTGGAGGAGCAGAGCCAAGTGCCACTGAGGGACACGACTGTCCCAGGGGCTCTCGTCCTCTGATGAGCCACGCGTCCAGAGACCCCCTGCCCCGCCCCACACACACACACACACCCTGCCCCCCCCCCCCCACACACACACACACCCTGCCCCCACACACACACACACCCTGCCCCCCCCCCCCCACACACACACACACACCCTGCCCCCCCACACACACACACACACACCCTGCCCCCCCCCCTACACACACACACACACACACCCCGCCCCACACACACACACACACACACCCTGCCCCCCCCCCCCACACACACACACACACCCTGCCCCCACACACACACACACACACACACCCTGCCCCCCCCCCCCACACACACACACACACCCTGCCCCCACACACACACACCCTGCCCCAACACACACACAGACACACGTTTCCCCTCAACTCCCCCATCCCCTGGGGGAGGAAGCCTGCGGCTCCAGTTTGACCACAGAGGGGAAGAAGACAGAAGCCCTGCTGAGCAGCTGTCTGGTCCAGGGTTCGGGGTTAGGCTACTCGGGGCTGGGCCTCCTGGCCACAAAGCTGCTAAGCTCTCTTAAATACCATCTCTTTTGGAATCTGGTTACCCAGGGTGTAATTATGGGATGCATTTGAGTTTATACTAAGCGGAGCAATGTGATGGAACGTAAGAAGGAACTTAGTTTTTTTTACTCAAAATCAACAACAACTGCGTACATCATGTCAGCAAGTGAAGCAAGGATCATACGTACGTTCAGCTGGAACATCCTGAAATCAACAAGTGACACGGATCCAAGATCAGTTCTTCATCAGATCTCTGCGGTGACGTGAGAACCTGGCGGGCAGAGCAGTGACCTGATCTCTCCTCAACACGGGTCAAAGGTCAAATCTCCTCTCAACCTGACCCTCCAGGAGCACCAATCACAGATCCCTGAACACGCCCCCCCCCCCCTTGTGTCCCTCCCTCTCTGGACATGGAAGCACAGAGCATGAGGGTGATAATGCTCTAGTACTGAGCTGTACCCAGAGCTGGAATGTGAGCTGTGGAGTGTGTGAGTTCTATGAAGGTGAGCAGGGATGACCTCTGTGTGTGTTTGCTCTGTGTGTGTGTTTGCTCTGTGTGTGTGTGTGTGTGTGTGTGCGCACTCTGTGCGTGTGTGTTCTCTGAGGTTGACCCTGTGTGTTTATTTAAGGAGGGTCCTGAGATCCCCCGGCTAGTCTTACTGGTGATGAGGACAGCTGTCTCGCCTGAAGTCTCTCTGTCTATGTCTCTGTCTCTCTCTGTCTGTCTGTCTCTCTATCTCTCTCTCTCTGTCTGTCTCTTCCTCTGTCTCTCTTTCTGTCTCTGTCTCTTTTTCTTTATCTCTCTTTCTGTATCTTTCATCTCTCTCTGTTTGTGTGTGTGTTTATGTGTGTGTGCACTTTGTGAGTGGAGATGTGTAACAGACGTGTAAGGAGAACAGGTAGAGTCCGTCCGGCAGGAGCTGTGGCAGTGACAACAACACGAGCCCTCTTATGTAAACAGCATCACGAACGCGTCGACAACCATGTTCACCTCGCTATTAATAGGACGACCTGGAGATTCCACTCTGCATCGGCAACAGAACGGAATCCCTTAACGTGTCTGTCATCCTGTGAGAAACAGCCTGGGGCCTGGTGGGGTGTGGGGGCAGGGCCAGGCTGGGGTGTGGGGGGGGGAGGGGGTCTGTAGAAGGATTCAGAATCCCAGAGGAAAGCGCTCTCTTCCTGGGTGGCACCATGACAGCGTCCCTGGGTGATTTCCAGGAAGGCTGTCAGAATGCCATGGGGAGCCTGGGAAGCTGGGGGGGGGGGGCCCAGGGGGCTGGGGGGGGCTGGGGGGAGGGGCTGCCTGCTGAAGGTCAACCCCCCCCCCTCTCTCCCTCCAGAAGGCTCCTGGTGCTGAATACTAACGTGTGCTGGATTCTACACAGAGCTGAAAAACTAAGAAAGCCCACTCTCTCAAAGCTGCATCCTCTAGCTGTTAACTGAAGGTCCTGAATTGGGCCTCCTCCATCTCGTTCCCCTCCCTGTCTGCCGAGCGAAGAGCAGAGACCTGGACAGAGGCCGGTGAATTGTGGGAGAAGAGAGGTGTAAGATGAGCTGGGTGATTCCCAGCCCTCCTGTGCTCTCTCCCTCTCTCCCTCTCTCCCTCTCTGCCTCTCTCTTTCTGCCTCTCTCCCTCTCCCTCTCTCCCTCTCTCCCCCTCTCCCTCTCCCTCTCTCTCTCTGCCTCTCTCTTTCTGCCTCTCTCCCTCTCTCCCTCTCTCTCTCCCTCTCTCCCTCTCTGCCTCTCTCTCTCTGCCTCTCTCTCCCCTCGGGCAGAGCCCACAGACAAAAGCATCATTATCATTGCTTGCTTCTTCATGGGTGTGATCAGAGCAGTCACGCAGAATAAATCTGAACTTTATAGCCTGAGATGAGGGGAGCTGAATGGAGCCGTGACTGAGCTGACCGCTCGTTACTTCACCTTAACGTGAAGACTCCAGTTAACAACTGGAACTTTCCGGCACAATTCAATAGCCATTCTACTGCCTCTTCCGTTCCCCTCATTAGTCATGTAAAGTTTATTCACTGCCAGTTGCTTGGAGTGTCCGGAACATTCCAGGAAGATCACAACAGGGATGTTAACAAGAACTGGGGTACTCCACTGGAAAGGAAAACATACAAAGAGGTTGTCCTAACAGTGGATCTTGCTTCAGGTGGAGGTGTATAAACAGAGGGGAAGTTCATCCAGGTGGAGGTGTGTGAGTGTAAACAGAGGGGAAAATCATCCTGCTTGTTTCGGGCTGGGCAGGAGAGACCAGCCTGAGGCAGGAGAGAGCAGTCTGAGGCAGGAGAGACCAGTCTGAGGCAGGAGAGAGCATTCTGAGGCAGGAGAGAGCAGTCTGAGGCAGGAAAGAGCATTCTGAGGCAGGAGAGACCAGTCTGAGGCAGGAGAGACCAGTCTGAGGCAGGAAAGAGCAGTCTGAGGCAGGAGAGAGCAGTCTGAGACAGGAGAGACCAGTCTGAGGCAGGAGAGACCAGCCTGAGGCAGGATAGAGCATTCTGAGGCAGGAGAGAACCGCCTGAGGCAGAAGAAACCAGTCTGAGGCAGGAGAGAGCAGTCTGAGACAGGAGAGTCTGAGGCAGCAGAGAGCATTCTGAGGCAGGAGAGTCTGAGGCAGGAGAGAGCATTCTGAGGCAGGAGAGAGCAGCCTGAGGCAGGAGAGACCAGTCTGAGACAGGAAAGACTAGTCTGAGGCAGAAGAGAACAGTTTGAGGCAGGAGAGACTAGACTGAGGCAGGAGAGAGCAGCCTGAGGCAGGAGAGAACAGCCTGAGGCAGGAGAGCCTAGTCTGAGGCAGGAGAGAGCAGCCTGAGGCAGGAGAGACCAGTCTGAGGCAGGAGAGAGCATTCTGAGGCAGGAGAGAGCAGTCTGAGGCAGGAGAGAGCAGCCTGAGGCAGGAGAAGGCATTCTGAGGCAGGAGAGAGCAGTCTGAGGCAGGAGAGAACAGCCTGAAGCAGAAGAAACCAGTCTGAGGCAGGAGAGAGCAGCCTGAGGCAGGAGAGAGCAGTCTGAGGCAGGAGAGAGCAGCCTGAGGCAGGAGAGAGCATTATGAGGCAGGAGAGAGCAGTCTGAGGCAGGAGAGACCAGTCTGAGGCAGGAGAGAGCAGCCTGAGGCAGGAGAGCCTAGTCTGAGGCAGGAGAGAGCAGCCTGAGGTGAGTGTTGTGTTACAGGCTCCTCACCCCACTTCACACGCATGCAGTGTCCTCACAGCGCCCTGCCTCACACTCTTTCAATAAGACATCGGCTGAACTGTTAGCTCGTCATGCTGCTGAACTGTTAGCTCTTCATGCTGCTGAACTGTTAGCTCGTCATGCTGTTGAACTGTTAGCTCGTCATGCTGCTGAACTGTTAGCTCGTCATGCTGCTGAACTGTTAGCTCGTCATGCTGTTGAACTGTTAGCTCGTCATGCTGTTGAACTGTTAGCTAGTCATGCTGTTGAACTGTTAGCTCGTCATGCTGTTGAACTGTTAGCTCGTCATGCTGTTGAACTGTTAGCTCGTCATGCTGTTGAACTGTTAGCTCGTCATGCTGTTGAACTGTTAGCTTGTCATGCTGTTGATGAACTTTCATCTGCCAGAACTGGTGCTGGTCTCCATGTGTTTCCTGAAGAAATAATTGGCTATCATTGGCTGCCGTGACAACATGGCTGCCGTGACAACATGGCTGCCGTGACAACATGGCTGCCGTGACAACCTGACTGCATCTCTCCATTTCTGTCGATCGCTATCTGTCGTTTTGTTAAGGTGTATGGAAAATAGCCACGTTTTTCCTACAATGCACTTGGGATTCATGAATGAGTCTTAGTCATGATTACAGTACCCTGATGGAACACACTATGCCCTTTGCTGGGGAATTTCCATCCCATGGTGTCACCTCGTTGTTGAGTCAGACCTGTCGTTGTCTCAGTACCCTGTCTCCTCCCACTCTGGGCAGGTTGTGTTTGAGCATGCTCCATGACCTTCCCGTGACCCTGCTCTTATAGGGCAGTCAATAAACACTGGTTGTGTGTTCATCACAGTTACACACCCTCAGCCCCCAACAAGTAAACAACACACCCAGACTGAGGGCAGGGGGAGGGGGCAGGGGGGCGGGGCGATACGTTGACCTGGAGGCCTGTACCAAGGTCATGACCCCTCCCTTCTCAGCCAGCGCTTAACCAGACAACAGGCCCATTACTCCTGCAGGATAACCACCCTCCTAGGGTTAGAGGGCTGGAGCCTTGTGATCCAGTCCTCTATAGAACCCACTTCCTCTACAAACCCACTTCCTCTCCCAGCACACGTTCCTGTACGGAGCCCTGAGGATCCTCCTGTGACCCCGGAGGAACCTGCGGATACAACATCCATTGTCTCTGCGAGTGCGGGGATACGTCTGTAAATATTCCTGTCCACGCTTGCACCTCGCACGCCAAGGCCGTGTCGGACAAGCCGCTGGGAGGCTGACGTCACCAGAACGTGTAGAGACAGGGGGACAGGAGAAGGAAGCTGGGAGGCTGACGTCAACAGAGCGTGTAGAGACAGGGGGACAGGAGAAGGAAGCTGCACAAGGTCTGTTTGCAGAGTCAACTGATCACAAACTCTGTACAGCCATAGAACCACCTCCCCATCCTCTTTCACTTATCTCTCTCTCTCTCCCTTCTCCTCTCGCTCTCCCCTCCTATCCTCCTGTTTGTGTGTGGTGGCAGTACTGCTCTCTCCAGGTGGTGTGTGATGGAAAACTACTCCCAGCTCCATCTAGCAGTGGACCTGGAAGCTCCGGAGTCAAGGAGAGATAAAGTGATCTCTCCCCTCTCTCTCTTCTTCTCTCTCTCTGTTCCTCCCTCTCTCCTTCCTTTATCTCCCTCCCTCTCTTTTTCCCCCCTCCCTCCCTTCCTCTCTGCCCCTAGCTGTGTTCGTCCCCACACAGAGCAGGAGTCTTCCACACAGAGCAGGAGTCTTCCACACAGAGCAGGAGTCTTCCACACAGAGCAGGAGCTCACAGACGAGATCTCAGGGTGATTTAAGAGCCATTAAAGAGGGAGAGAGAGGGGGGGGGGGGGTTCGATAACAAACTCCTCAATCCTCATTCCGTCTCTAATGTGAAATGTTTATTTGTCAGTGTGACACACAAACACATGCAGGAAGAGGTGACCGTGATAACACACACCAAGGACCACCCACCCCACCCCACCCCACCACCCCTACCTTAGAGACCCCCCACACACGGTAAACACCGCGAGGGAGTAACTGAGTCCATCGCATGGATGCTGGAAGGCATGACAAAGCAAAACCCCTAAACCATAAAGTCAGGTCACCCCCACTATGTCCAGATTCAACCCCTCTCTTACATCTACAGACGACTAAAGTCACCTGGAAAGGTCGTGAGTACAGGAAACATGGGCTTGCTTATGTAAACAGCGATGACAGGATTCAAACTCCCAGTTGACTCAGACAGTATGAACAGCTGCACACAGCCTCGCTTCAGGAAAGTAACAAAGACACTGATAACTGCGATGCTGCCAATGACATTTGCATATACACGTATTTTGCTGTTCGTTATTAGGCTACTTGTTGTTGTATATTGCACTTTTTAAAACCAGGAGGAATTATAACACTCGTGGTAGGCATGTAAGGGTCAACCCTGCTACTGAAGATAGGCTATTGACAAGCTGTCAGAAGGATAAGGCTTCAACAAGAGACAAAAGCGAGAGTGTCGTGGATTTCTATTGAGCGTCGCGTAACCTTAGCCGCACTATTTAACTACCAAGACAACAGCGCTCCATGTGTGTAGGGTCTGTAGCCTATGTCACAGACAGGGACACAGACCCGCCTGTTACCACGCCGGTGCTTCACAACACAGACCAACATAAAACAGATGACTCATCCCAGTTGCCCGGCAACCCTGTTTCGAGGCGCAGGCTGTTCAATTACCCATGCCAGACAGCGGTCTCCAAACCAGACAAGACCGATGGACTGTCGCGAACACTACGTAATGGCTCCGCATCGACTTTCACAAAGCAATGGATGATGACGAATTGATTGTTTCTTTCATATTAGTTTAGAGAGGAGATGTTTGAGTACGGCTGATTGCTTCATTGCAGTGCGATGACATCGAGTTGGTTCTAAACATCTGTCTTAACGGGGTGGGGTGATGGTGTTGTGTTTAAATCAAACTAAAAAATAAAAGAAACGATTCTATAGAATGTATTGCATAACTGTTCATATTTCTCAAAGGGGTCGTTTATGTCATTCAAAGCAAACACCATCTCCCATTAAACTACCTGTCGATGCATTCATATTTGAGTAGTGTGTTAGAGATAGGTTTAGATTGAGCTCCCTCTTGTGGCCGTGTTGGTACATAACAATACTGGGTAATTTCCCATTTTTCCGGTATTCTCACGCAACATCCGGTTGTGCAGCAGCCATTTTGTCTGTTCATGCAAGTCCACCCCTGACGGTCACGAATTGCAGTTCCACCTTAGAAAACAATTTGAAATATAGCCTCAATATTGCTTTATTTATACTATGTCGTTACTGAAAACGAATTAAAAATTGTAGTTTTATATTAAAAACTCTAAGGGGGTTTTGCCTTCGAAATAGATTCATTATTTTGTTGTTCGCGAGCGGCTGACTGAGGTTATGTCGTGCGAGGAGAGCTACCTAGCTATCAGACGGTATCTGACTGATGAGCGGGAGCCGTACGCTCCGGGGACGCATGGCAACACCAAGAGAAAAATACGGAAAGCTGCAGCATGTTATGTCATGCGAAATGGGACTCTATACTACCAGAGACGACAGAAGGGCCTGGACGAGTTTACGGAGTTGGAAGTGGTTCTGCAGGACGGGCGAAGGAAGGAACTTATTGATCAGTGTCACATTACTGCCGGAGGAGAACACATAAATCAGCATTTAACCTGGGAATCCATCTCCCAAAAGTACTGGTGGCGAGGTATGTGTTTACTGAACTAAAGTGCAAGTGCAGCTAGATAACCAGATATTCACCACAAACAAGCGCCTCCGTTTAACCTAGTTGTCGACAAACTACGTACGTCATGAGTCCGTGTCGCCCTCTTTCGTGATTTACGTTAACATTGTATCACACACCACAACCGGCTAGCTGCTAGCTAGCTAGCTAGCTTGCTAACTACAGATCAGCTGATAGCTGAGCCCTGGGCAAAGGCTGAGAATACCTCTGCAATATCTCCTCAAGGGGTTAATGTGGAAATATTTCGTGTGAGAGGAATATAATAACTTTAGCCATCCGTTTTAAACAGTAAAGTCTTTCGATTGGAGTTCGTAAACACGTTTCTTGTCAATGTTTGTGACGCTGTTCCTGCAGGTATTTTGAAGCAGGTGAAGGACTACATCCGGGACTGTAGCCAATGTCAGAGCCGCCTGGATCGTCGCGGGCTGTCAGACGACGGTACCGGGCCCAGACCCGTGGGTCGACCGACCCGCCGGAAGACCGTGGTTCACCTCAGTGATGAAGATGAGGAAGAGGAGGAGGAAGGAGACGAGGAGACAGATGTGTCTGGCTCCTTTCAGAAGAAGATACGGACGTCCAAGACACTGGCCAAACACGAGCTTGTCTTTGTAAGTAGACCAGATGTATTCATACTGACCACCAAAGAAGGCAAAAGTACACACATCCTTCACTCAAGTAGAAGTACAGATACTCGTGTTTAAAAAGACTCTGGTAAAAGCTGAAGTACTGTCTACAGTTTGTCACTCAAGTTAAAGTAAAGTGTGTAAACTTTTTTTAAATGCCAAGGAACAATGTGTGATAAAAAACAGACCTATAAACAAATCTCTCTCCCTCTTGTGTTCTCTAGTCTACTTGTCTGTACTGTGGGGGAAGATTTTGATAATAACTGAGGATATGGACGTTATCATTTCCAAACATTGTGTGGGGGTACAGATTTGCAATTTAAAAAAATGTTTTAATGTAAGTGGGATATGATTCAACCCCTAATTTCATTGATAAATCTCTCCATTGCTCGTGTCTGATGACCTGGCCCTGGTCCCCAGGTTGACAGCAAAGGGGTGGTGAAGCAGTTTCTCCCCA